>NC_066579.1:119412753-119717176 GCF_024323335.1 Lathyrus oleraceus
CGGAAAATATCGGGCAAGAAAAACTTTCTTCAACTCGTTCCATGTGGTGACTGAGTTGGAAGGGAGAGATTGAAGCCATCTTCTAGCGCTATCTCTTAATGAGAAAGGAAAAAGACGAAGTCGAATTGCCTCTGAAGTGACACCATTAGCTTTAACAGTATCAGCATATTGAACAAATACGGATAAATGAAGGTTTGGATCTTCGGTAAGGGAGCTTCTGATATATATGATATGATCCTTCTCTATTGGGTTGTAGTTTCCCCTACTAGGCGGGCACGTTAATTTATATTAACACAAGGTCTCTTTCTTGCATTTACCTTCAAACCACTTTTGAGTTGTACCTTCTGGTTTCCCTTTTCTTGGCGGAAAATTCTAGGATGTGGGCATCATTTCTTGTTTTGTCATTTAGGTCAGTGGCGCATCTTAGCCCCACCTCGTTTTCTTCCGCATTAAGTTGAAATCATCTCCAAGAGAATGTGTTGATTCGACAGTTAGCATGATGTCTACTCCATATACCATGGTGAAGGGAGTCTCCTAGGTGATCAAATGAGGAGCAGTGTGGGATGACCATAACACTTCGTGAAGTTGTTCAGCCGAGAGTTCTTTGGCATCATCTAGATTCTTTTTTATCCCCTTCACTATCACCTTGTTTGTTGATTCAACTTACCCATTTCTTGTGGGTGGACAATGAAAATAAATTTTGTTTGCACTCCTTGGTCGAACTGAGTTCCATTGTCTAAAATGATAATGTATGGAAAACCGGACCTACATATGAGTCTCTTCCAGTAAAAACGGAGGACCACTTCTATTGTGATCTTGGAGACAGCTTAAGCTTTTATCCACTTTATGAAATAGTCCACTTCAATAATTATAAACTTTAGTTGGTCAGGTGCCAAGGGAAATGGACTAAAATGTATATTCCACATTGGTATAATGGCCAGGGAATCATGACGAAATGAAGAAGTTTGACTAGTGCATGATGCGGGTTACCGTGCCTCTGAAATTTGTCACACTTCCTTACGGACATCACATTGTCCATTATAAGGATGGGTCAATAATTGATCGCTCGACTGTGTGAGTCGAGAATGGGATACAAACTGCAAGTGCACAGTTCTATCGCGTAGTTTTAAAAGATATCGATCCCACAGGGACTTATGAATCGATGTACCGTTATCTAAAGTTACTTCGTAAATCTAAGGTGAAAATGTTTGATTGTTTGGGGGAAAACTAAGAGCTAAACTAATATCTAGATTAAATATCAATAAAACGGATATCGGTATGTAGTTCGTCAAAACTAGGGAATCAATTCCTTGTCGGTCACTCGGTTTTAAAATAAATCGTTTCGATTAACTTTATTGGTTAAAGGTTTTATCTCAAACTCTCGCTCTGTTGAAGAAACCATGATCTTATATTAATGTAGCTGTCACTTATAATTAAGTCAAAAATCATATTTTGAAAACAATAAAGTTGCAGAAACTCCTTTTAAGAAAATACTGACCGCTTTAAACACCCTTATCTCAAACTCTCGCTCTGTTGACTTAGGTTATACAATTAAATCTAAATGCTTAACTCTCGTCCTCACATTCAATCTTTAAAAATACTTTTTGGAAAAAGGTCAGAACTTAATTAATTCTAAAACTTGCTCTCGCCCTGAGATAGACTTAATGACTAACTTACACTGTCCAGTTAAAACCTCAAACTCTCGCTCTGTTGGTTTCAACTTCTTTATGTCTTTTACTTTTGTAAAAAATCTTGTTATTAAACCTGTAAGTTAAGACCATAAAAAGATTGATTCTAATTTTAAGTTTGAATAGACCGACTTAGTCTTGACCCCTTATTCTGCTTACTTTACATACCGATACCTAGGCAAATTAGCCAGACATGCTAAATAAATAAGAATCTATATCATGCATAAACAGACTCATTCCAGGCATGCAATGTGAATAAACAATAGGATAAAACATAAAAATTTAAATAACAGCTAAAGAACCTGAATGCGTAATACAATGGTCTTGAACACTCCACCACAAGCCGGTAGGATTTGTTCTTCGATTCTTCAATTAAACAGTAAATTAAATCAAGGAAATAAAAACTCGAATATAACGTAAGGTTAAATCCGGTATAAAGTTGCACAGTAGTTTCCGGTGTAGAAACTACTACGCGAAAAATATCTAAAAGCTAAGAACGGGGGAAAATAAATTGCAAGGGAAAAAGAAAATAAAGCTTGCAAAATAAAATAAATAAAGTGAACGATGCTGGAAAGGAAGAAAAATAGGCAAAGGCGTGAAAAGTAAATTTGGCAGAGCTTCCGCAAAACTGAGCGTGCAAAAACTGTGTGTTCTTTTGGTTTGTGAGATGGCTATTTATAATAGCCTTGGTCACTGATTCCGTTTCTCCCATTCTTCAGCGTGGCTATATCCACGGCGTGCATATAGGAGACCAACTCCTTAACGTTATTCTTCAAGTCTTTCTGAGGGCGATACTTGCGCCAAAAAGGTAGTGGAGTTGTGTGACGCTCGTCACGCTATGTGTGACGTCCGTCACAAGTCTGTTTTGCGTGACGCTCGTCACGCACCCTGTGACGTCCGTCACAGGCACAACGTTGATGACTTGTGCGCTTTGGGCTGGGCTTTGGCATTTGGTCATTTGTTTCCTTTTTATTGCTTTTTACACCTCTTTTCTCCCATTTTTTCACTTTTGCTTCAAAATGGGTACCTGATGTAAAATAGAAAAGAAATACTGCATAATATCTGATAAAATGGGATAAATTAAAGTAAATGATAATATAATCTAATTAAATTAAGTCTTAAAATGTGATATAATTTCGTGTTATCAATAATAACCCGCCATTAGCATCTTATGGACTAGGGCTCGTCCACCAGTGTGACCGCCACATTCTCCATTGATGTACCTCAGCAAGGACTGGGGTGATTTCACTATCCTCTAGGAACCTTAGAATGGGAAAGCCCTCCCCATTTTGCAGATTCTCCCTGACATTAGAGTGTACTTTATTATGCACTTGCAGATCATTTTCTCCTGTGACTCTTCATGTTGTAGTTCGTGTGATTGTTCGTGTGATTGAAGATAATGTATTATGGGTGTCATACATCTAGTGGTCTAGGAGACTTCGAGATCATTGGTATCACCCACCTCAATACTAGGGGTGAAGATATTATCCTGCATTATTGTGCAATTTTACCATGTTCTTTTCAGGTTGTCGAGATTGGACAGAAGGTTCGTCCTTTTTTAGGTATTTGATGATTCGGGGCTCCTTCATCAGGATATCCCCAAGCGACTTGATTTTCCACCAAATGGGAGTTGATTTTGGCCTTCGGGTTTGACGGGTACATCTCAAGGCAAGGACCATGCCAGCGAAGATGTACCCTGGCCTGATTGTTTCTATTCCTGGATTAAAACTTCAATGACTACCCAATCAACGACTTATCAAGTTCCACTTCCTTTCAAGTTAGAGGCGTCATCTACTGATAGTGTAAAGGTTGAGGAAGCATCCTCATTTACTAGCAAATTAAACTCTACCAAAAAAATCAACTAGCACCAACGAATTAATGCTTCCCTTAGGTATATACTGGATGTCATACTCAGATGATTCAACCGCTCAAGATACCATTATTATTTTTAAATCTTTCTTTTTCAGGATCCATTGAACGGGATTGTTGGTTTTTACCATTACCCGATGCCTATAAAAGTAGGGTCTAAGTTTTCTCGCGGTCACCATGATTTCCATATCAAGTCTCTCAATCTTCTAATATTGGACCTCAATTCCTTTAAACACCTTGCTCTCGAAATTGAAAGGTTTCTCTACCTTATGTTCTTCATGTACAAGTACTAAGCTCATCGGTTGGTCAGTAGCGGACAAATAAAGGTATAATGGTAAGCTTTATATTATGAGTGTAAGGATATGTGGATATGCTAGAAAGGCCTTTAAGTTTGAGAATGCCTCCTCACATTCTCTCATCCACTCAAACTTTTTATTTTTCTTCAAAGTGACGAAGAAGTGAAAAGCCTTGTCACTTACATAAGAAAGGAAATAAGATAGGAAGGCCCATGTTAGTTGTTGAACCTCTTTAACATTGGAAGTACTCCTCTTATCAATGATGACCCGACACTTGTTTGGGTTTTCCTCTATACCTCTCTTGGTTAACATAAAACTAAGAAATTTACCTGTGTGCATGCCAAATGAGCACTTAGCAGGGATTAGGTTCATGTTGTAGTCCCTAATTGACCCTATGATATCTTTTGGGTATTATGTATGAATCTTCCCCTCTAATGTATTCAATATCATATCTGTCGCATCACGCGAAAAACCGGCGGGAAACAAGAACAACAGAGCCGCCACCGTGCGTTATTTATCCCAAAAGAGGGAAAGGAAACGCTCAGAGTAAACCTGGAAAGAACATGGTCTCGCGACCAAAGAGAATGGGTTCGGGAGTCGGTTATGGGAAGGGAAGGTATTAGCACCCCTACGCATCCATAGTACTCTACGGGATCCACGCACTAAAGGAAGGAAAAATGGTTGCTAAAACACTGCTCAAACACACACACACACTGGCTGAAAGAGACACAAGAGAACAGACTGGAACTGACTCGGCAGGATATCGTATCCTGGGCCTACTTAGTCTATCAAGCATAGACATCAGAGTCGAAGTAGTTCGGACTGGGGAAACGACACATGCTCGCTAGGATATCGCATCCTATGCATACGTATCTCCTTGGACGAAGGAGAATCAGAGCATTCGTAGCTCGGCTAACACGCACACAAACAAACACTGGCAAAGGCAAACGTGGAGCCTAAATGCCAATCACTGGACTTACATCAGCATCCGAACCAAACACACGCACACTGGAATCTAACTGCCACTCGATGGACTTACATCAGCTTCCAAGCACACAACAGACAAAACAAGTTAATAGGGAGTCAGGGACTCGAGCCTATAACTGTCAAACACACACTCAAACAAACAGACGACAGATTGCTAAGGAGTCAGGCACTCGAGCCTAGCAACTGTCAAACAACACACACAAAAAGAAAAAAAAGGGCGCCCGGAGAGATCAGCTCAATCTCCTGCCTACATACTTCATCTGGTATGAAGATCAGGGCGATGTAGTTCCCCTACAGAGGGATAAAGGACTAGCCTAACCAGATAACAGAGGGATACACAACACTAGGGAGACTACGACTCGAGCCTAGATGTTATCATGCAAAATCGTCCCTAAGTTAAGGTTTCTAGCTAACTGGCACAGGGAGCCAGCCTATCCTAATCATGACTTGCACAGGAAGCAAGCCACACACACACTTAACTTGCACAGGAAGCAAGCCAAGCAAAACCTAACTTGCACAGGAAGCAAGTCTAAACTAACCCTAACTTGCACAGGAAGCAAGTCAAACAAACATACAAGCTCAGGTAGCACACACTATACACAAGCAAGTGGCTCAAACAAGGGTTAGGTTTTAGTCGAGGGGTCATATCAACCTCAACAAACAAACCTCTGGAACTGGGTAGTGTTAGCTCTTAACCTTGCCATTGAGGGGCTAAGGTGAAGCAGATGATAGGTGAGTGAAGATAAGACTTCACAGCTCTTATCCCTGGCCTGGGAGAGCTCAAGACAAGAATGTGTGGGTTCAGAAAGTGGGAACCCTTCTACACATTTAAAACTGACTCAACTGTACAATTGTACAAGATCTTGGGTTTGTATCTGCAATGCATCAACACAGTGGTGTGAGCAAAGCAGATGACACACAGAATAGCAGGGGATAGGTTGCATATCCCTTGGGTTCTGCCAATTGCCTCTTCACTTAGGAGGACTTTGACCCTATGCAAGGACAAAATTAAACATCCACAAACATTGCCTCTTAAGGAGGACTTCAGACAGTTGCCTGGCCAAGTAACAGGCCAGGTCTTCCAGACTACATGAAGATGAGAAAAATACCTCAATGCAAATTGCTTATACAAGCAAAGCAAAACAAAAGTTCACAAGGAACTGAGCAACTAAAAGCACCTGAAATAGTCAAGCAGACATTAGTATACAAGTCAAAGTTAAATTAAATGAAACAGATATCAACCAGTCAACACAAGCAAGTGAATGTGCAAGGCACAAGGCTCAAGGTGTAACACCCCGAATATTTTGGATTAATTTAAATATTATTTTAATAAGATTATTGGAAGGAAAAAGGAATTATTAAATAATATTGGGAAATATTATTATTGATGTTATTTATTTTAATATTAATTAAATAAATAAAATAAATGGAATATGAAGAGTGGAAGGGTAAAAGTGGAATTGGATATAAGAGGCCAAAGTGAGAACTCAGAAGTTTTGTCACGTATTTTGCCTCAGAGTCAGAGAAAGAGAGGAACCGCTGAAGAGAAAGAGAAGGAAGAGGAAAAGGCCAAAGATTGCTCAGAGCTTCCTTCAATCCAAAGAGGTAAGGGGTCTGAACCTTATTAAATGATAATATGCGAGCAAATTCATGATATATGTTGGATTGTTGGTGAATTTGGGGATTTTAGGGAGATTGGGAAAGTTGGGGTTTTGATGGAAACTCTCCGATCTGTGAGTCTGGTTGAGTTATAGGCATTATAATCGAAGTATGTTGTGTATATATGACTGTTAAATGTTGATATTGGGTTGTTAGCCGTGGGGTATGAATTATAGCGAGTAGAGAAGCAAAGCTGCGTTGGGTTCTGTAGCAGAGGGCTTCTGTTCGCGCGCGATTCGCGGCGCGAAGCCCAGTTCGCGGCGCGAACTGGGCAGAATCCAGAGGAGTTCTGTAACGCACCGTTCGCGGCGCGAACCCTGTTGCGCGGCGCGAACTGTGCTGTGCAGAAGTTGATGTTGGTGAGTTTTTGAGTGCGTTGAGTTGCGAGACTCTTAGTAAGTCGCTGTAATTGTATTATAACAATTAATAGTGATTATATGATGGTGTATGAGGTGTTTATGATGATGAGATGTTGAGTTTACGTGTTTAGTTATAAATGTGTTATGTAACGATATGATATTGTTGTAATGTTGTTGTTGTTTTGTTGAGTTGTATGTCATGCTATTAATGATGATGATAACATGACTATATGATGCTGTTGTTGCTATGTTGATGATGATGCATGTTTGGTGTGCATGCATTCATGAAAGGCCGATGTCTAGTGATGAACGGACTGAGTTCCAATGATGATGTTGACTCCGGGCTTGTTGAGAGGCTTGGTTCCTTGCGGGGAACTCGGATTCTATGGTGGTGAATCTGGGAGTGGTGATCCTGTAGTGGTCACAAAATGGGTATACCGAGTCGTGTTGAGTCATGCATGGGTGTGTGCATTGCATTTGATATGTTGTTTTGCTGATGTTCATGAGTATGTTGATTATGATGATTATGATGAGCTGTGTTGGCATAGTGGAATTATATTATGTTTATATTTCTGTCGTTATATTAGTATTTAATAATGTAATTCTCACCCCTTCTGCATGTGTTTATGTTCATCTATGATGAGCAATGTGCAGATAAAGAGGAGTAGCTATTGTTGAGGTTTGAAGAATAAGTGTAGAGTTATTCTACATAGTCGAGTCAAATGCTCTGGTCATGTGACACCGGGGTTATGGGATTCGATAGAGAATTGATTATTATTACGTTGTTTATGATGACTATTATGTTGAGATGTTTGTTGAGACGATAATGAAACATTATTATGAATTGTTATATGTTGAAAGATTATAATTGTGTTGTTGTCCGCTGCGAAGTATTTATTTTAATAAATAATATGTTTTATGTTGTGATATGATAAAAGTGTTATGTTGTAAGAAATGTAAACTCTTCTACATGTTGTACTCTGATAATCTATTTAATTATGTCGTTTGGGGTAGAAGGGTGTTACATTAGTGGTATCAGAGCCTGGTCAGTCCAGTCGAGTCATAATGTGATGTTTTCCCTGTTGGTCGATTAGTGTAAATGACACTGTCGATATTTAACGGTTGTGGTTGTGTTGTGTAGAGTATGGCTGGAGAAAATGACTGTGCGATTGCTGAGGCTTTGGCTGCTATAGCGCAGGCTATGCAGGCGCAGCAGAATCCGCCGGTCGACGAGTTTAAGAATTTGGGAAGGTTTCTGAAGAATAACCCTCCTACATTCAAAGGGCGCTATGATCCAGATGGTGCTCAGATTTGGCTGAGGGAAATTGAGAAGATCTTTCGGGTGATGACGTGTACTGAAGCACAGAAAGTGCAGTTTGGTACGCATATGTTATCTGAAGAGGCTGAAAACTGGTGGGATAACACTCGCCAGAGAATTTCAGTACCAGGTGCTGAGATGACTTGGGAAAGGTTCAAGACGGTCTTTCTGGAGAAATATTTTCCTGCTGATGTGCGATGTAAGAAGGAGATGGAATTTCTAGAACTGAAACAGGGTAACATGTCTGTTGCTGATTACGCTTCGAAGTTTGAGGAGCTGGTGCAGTATTGTCCTCATTATAATGATGCTGGTGCTGAGGGATCCAAGTGTGTCAAGTTTGAGAACGGGTTGCGTCCCGAGATCAAACAAGGCATTGGTTACCAGGAGATTCGTAGGTTTCCTACACTGGTTAATAAGTGCAGGATATTTGATGAAGATAGCAAGGCTAGGACTGCTCATTACAAGAGTCTTAGTGAGAAGAAGAATAAGGATCGTGGTAGTCCTTATGCATCTCCGAATGGTAAAGGTAAGCAGAAAGTGGTAGATGAGAAGAAGCCAAGTGGGGGAGGATCTTCCATAGCTGGTAAATGTTTCAAGTGTGGCGAGCCAGGCCACCGTGCTGATAGCTGTACCAAGAGAGTGCTGAGATGTTTCCGATGCGGTCAGGCTGGTCATAGAGTTACTGAATGTAAGGATGCTGGTCCGACGTGTTTTAATTGTGGCGAGAAAGGCCATATCAGTTCGCAGTGCTCGAAACCGAAGAAGGCGGCTACTGCAGCTCATACTACTGGTAGGGTGTTTGCTCTGAGTGGGGCTGAAGCTCCTAAAGAAGATAATCTGATTAAAGGTACTTGCTTGATTAATAATGTTGAATTGCTTGCTATTGTTGACACTGGTGCTACTCATTCGTTCATTTCGTATGAGTGTGCGACCAGGATTGGTGTGATTATGTCGTCCCTAGGCGGAAGTATGGTGATAGATACTCCTGCTAATGGTTCTGTGAAGACTTCTGTTGTCTGTCGAGGTTGTCATTTGACGATCTTTGAGAGAGAGTTCGTGGTTGATTTGGTGTGCTTACCCTTGCACCAAATTGACATTATTCTGGGAATGAATTGGCTAGAATTCTATGGCGTGTTTATCAACTGCTATAGGAAGACGGTGCGGTTTTCTGAAGTTGGTGAGAATGATGAGGCAAGATTTCTATCTGCTAGGCAGGTGGGGGATTTTGTGAAGGATGAAGCTCAGGTATTCGCTTTATTTGCGTCTCTGCAAGCGGATAAGAAAGTAGTGAGTGTAGATTTGCCTGTTGTCTGTGAATTTCAGGATGTGTTTCCGGAGGATGTAAGTGATTTACCTCCAGAACGTGAAGTCGAATTTGCCATTGACTTAGTACCAGGTACGAGTCCAGTGTCGATGTCTCCTTATAGAATGTCGGCAACTGAATTAGTTGAACTGAAGAAGCAACTTGAGGAATTGCTGGAGAAGAAGTTTGTGCGTCCAAGTGTTTCTCCTTGGGGTGCACCAGTATTGTTAGTGAAGAAGAAAGAAGGTACGATGAGGTTGTGTGTCGATTATCGGCAGTTGAATAAGGTGACTATCAAGAATCGGTATCCATTGCCGAGGATTGATGATTTGATGGACCAGTTGGTTGGAGCTCATGTTTTCAGTAAGATTGATTTGCGGTCGGGTTATCATCAGATCCGAGTGAAGTCAGGGGATATTGCGAAGACTGCTTTCCGTACGAGGTATGGTCATTATGAATACACTGTGATGCCGTTCGGTGTGTCTAATGCTCCAGGTGTGTTTATGGAATATATGAATCGTATATTTCATCCGTACCTTGATAATTTTGTTGTGGTGTTCATAGATGATATATTGATATATTCTAAGACGGAAGAAGAGCATGCAGGACATCTGAGAATTGTTCTGCAGGTGTTAAGAGAAAAGAAATTATATGCAAAGTTATCTAAATGTGAGTTCTGGTTGAAGGAAGTGAGTTTCCTTGGCCATGTGATTTCGAGTGGTGGGATTTCTGTTGATCCTGCTAAAGTTGATGCTGTATCACAGTGGGAGACTCCGAAGTCTGCTACTGAGATACGTAGTTTTCTGGGGTTAGCTGGTTATTATCGCAGATTTATTGAGGGCTTCTCTAAGTTGGCATTGCCGTTGACGCAGTTGACTAAGAAGGGTCAAGTGTATGTGTGGGATGCAGCTTGTGAAGCGAGTTTTGTTGAGTTGAAGAGGCGGTTGACCAGTGCTCCAGTGTTGATCTTGCCTAATCCTGGTGAGTCCTTCGTTGTTTATTGTGATGCTTCTTTGATGGGTCTTGGTGGTGTTTTGATGCAGAATGGTAAAGTTGTAGCTTATGCTTCTAGACAGTTGAAAGTTCATGAGAGGAATTATCCTACGGATGACCTAGAACTTGCAGCTGTTGTATTTGTGTTGAAAATGTGGAGGCATTATTTGTATGGTTCCAGATTCGAAGTGTTCAGTGATCACAAGAGTCTGAAGTATCTGTTTGATCAGAAAGAGTTAAATATGAGGCAGAGAAGGTGGTTAGAATTACTGAAGGATTTTGACTTTGAATTGAGTTATCATCCCGGTAAGGCTAATGTAGTTGCAGATGCACTGAGTAGAAAGTCTCTACATATGTCTATGATGATGGTTCGGGAGCTTGAGTTAATTGAACAGTTCCGTGATATGAGTTTGGGTTGTGAAGTTTCCGCTGATAGCGTAAAGTTGGGTATGCTGAAGTTGACTAGTGGAATTCTGGAAGATATTCGGAATGGTCAGCAAGTTGATGTCGCTCTAGTTGATCATATTACTATGGTTAACCAGGGTAATGGTGGTAATTTTGAGATTGATGAGAATGGCATCCTACGATTTAAAGGTAGAGTTTGTGTTCCTGAGGTGTCGGAATTGAAAAAGAGTATTCTTGAAGAGGGCCATAGGAGTGGATTGAGTATCCATCCAGGTGCAACTAAAATGTATCAAGATTTGAAGAAATTGTTTTGGTGGGCTGGTATGAAAAGAGATGTTGCTAAGTTTGTGTATGCCTGTTTGACTTGTCAGAAGTCAAAGATTGAACATCAGAAACCGACAGGTATGATGCAACCTTTGAAGATTCCTGAATGGAAGTGGGATAGCATTTCCATGGATTTTGTGACGGGACTGCCGAGGACGGTGAAAGGTAATGATTCTATATGGGTGATTGTGGATCGATTGACTAAGTCGGCGCATTTCTTGCCGATGAAGATTAATCACTCTTTAGAGAAGTTGGCAGAGTTGTATATTGAGGAGATAGTGAGGCTGCATGGTATTCCATCCAGTATTGTGTCTGATAGAGATCCCAGATTTACTTCTAGATTTTGGGAAAGTTTGCAGAAAGCGTTGGGGACTAAGTTGAGGTTGAGTTCAGCTTATCATCCTCAGACTGACGGTCAGACTGAAAGAACTATCCAATCCTTGGAGGATTTGTTGAGAGCTTGTGTGTTGGAGCAGAGTGGTTCTTGGGATAGTTATTTGCCGTTGGTGGAGTTTACTTATAATAATAGTTTTCATGCTAGTATCGGTATGGCTCCATATGAAGCATTGTATGGTAGGAGGTGTAGAACTCCATTGTGTTGGTATGAGTCAGGTGAGAGTGTTGTACTCGGACCTGAGATTGTGCAGCAGACGACTGAAAGGGTTAAGATGATTCAGGAGAAGATGAAGATTTCTCAGAGTCGTCAGAAGAGTTATCATGATAAGAGGAGAAAGGCACTTGAGTTCCAAGAGGGAGATCATGTGTTCTTGAGAGTTACTCCGACGACAGGTGTGGGTAGAGCTTTAAAGTCTAGAAAGCTCACTCCGAGGTTCGTGGGTCCGTATCAGATTTTGAAGAGGGTTGGGGAAGTGGCGTATCGGATAGCTTTACCGCCGTCGCTTTCTAATCTGCATGATGTGTTTCATGTATCTCAGTTGAGAAAATATATTGCGGATCCTTCGCATGTTGTTCAGTTGGATGATATCCAGGTGAGAGATAATTTGACCGTTGAGGTGTTGCCAATTCGGATAGATGACCGAGAAGAGAAGACCCTGAGAGGTAAGAAGATTGCTCTAGTGAAAGTTGTTTGGGAAAGTCCAGCTGGTGAGAGCTTGACTTGGGAGCGTGAAGATCAGATGAAGGAGTCGTATCCGGCTCTATTTGCTTGAGGTATGTTTTCGAGGACGAAAACTTCTAAAGTGGGGGAGAGTTGTAACACCCCGAATATTTTGGATTAATTTAAATATTATTTTAATAAGATTATTGGAAGGAAAAAGGAATTATTAAATAATATTGGGAAATATTATTATTGATGTTATTTATTTTAATATTAATTAAATAAATAAAATAAATGGAATATGAAGAGTGGAAGGGTAAAAGTGGAATTGGATATAAGAGGCCAAAGTGAGAACTCAGAAGTTTTGTCACGTATTTTGCCTCAGAGTCAGAGAAAGAGAGGAACCGCTGAAGAGAAAGAGAAGGAAGAGGAAAAGGCCAAAGATTGCTCAGAGCTTCCTTCAATCCAAAGAGGTAAGGGGTCTGAACCTTATTAAATGATAATATGCGAGCAAATTCATGATATATGTTGGATTGTTGGTGAATTTGGGGATTTTAGGGAGATTGGGAAAGTTGGGGTTTTGATGGAAACTCTCCGATCTGTGAGTCTGGTTGAGTTATAGGCATTATAATCGAAGTATGTTGTGTATATATGACTGTTAAATGTTGATATTGGGTTGTTAGCCGTGGGGTATGAATTATAGCGAGTAGAGAAGCAAAGCTGCGTTGGGTTCTGTAGCAGAGGGCTTCTGTTCGCGCGCGATTCGCGGCGCGAAGCCCAGTTCGCGGCGCGAACTGGGCAGAATCCAGAGGAGTTCTGTAACGCACCGTTCGCGGCGCGAACCCTGTTGCGCGGCGCGAACTGTGCTGTGCAGAAGTTGATGTTGGTGAGTTTTTGAGTGCGTTGAGTTGCGAGACTCTTAGTAAGTCGCTGTAATTGTATTATAACAATTAATAGTGATTATATGATGGTGTATGAGGTGTTTATGATGATGAGATGTTGAGTTTACGTGTTTAGTTATAAATGTGTTATGTAACGATATGATATTGTTGTAATGTTGTTGTTGTTTTGTTGAGTTGTATGTCATGCTATTAATGATGATGATAACATGACTATATGATGCTGTTGTTGCTATGTTGATGATGATGCATGTTTGGTGTGCATGCATTCATGAAAGGCCGATGCCTAGTGATGAACGGACTGAGTTCCAATGATGATGTTGACTCCGGGCTTGTTGAGAGGCTTGGTTCCTTGCGGGGAACTCGGATTCTATGGTGGTGAATCTGGGAGTGGTGATCCTGTAGTGGTCACAAAATGGGTATACCGAGTCGTGTTGAGTCATGCATGGGTGTGTGCATTGCATTTGATATGTTGTTTTGCTGATGTTCATGAGTATGTTGATTATGATGATTATGATGAGCTGTGTTGGCATAGTGGAATTATATTATGTTTATATTTCTGTCGTTATATTAGTATTTAATAATGTAATTCTCACCCCTTCTGCATGTGTTTATGTTCATCTATGATGAGCAATGTGCAGATAAAGAGGAGTAGCTATTGTTGAGGTTTGAAGAATAAGTGTAGAGTTATTCTACAGAGTCGAGTCAAATGCTCTGGTCATGTGACACCGGGGTTATGGGATTCGATAGAGAATTGATTATTATTACGTTGTTTATGATGACTATTATGTTGAGATGTTTGTTGAGACGATAATGAAACATTATTATGAATTGTTATATGTTGAAAGATTATAATTGTGTTGTTGTCCGCTGCGAAGTATTTATTTTAATAAATAATATGTTTTATGTTGTGATATGATAAAAGTGTTATGTTGTAAGAAATGTAAACTCTTCTACATGTTGTACTCTGATAATCTATTTAATTATGTCGTTTGGGGTAGAAGGGTATTACACAAGGCATGTGAGCCAAGCCACCTACAAAACAAACAAGTTAGACAATGATATTTAAGCAAGCTCAATCAAAAAGAGTTGGTCTCATTGGTCATTTGTTGGTCAACCTGAAAACATGAGCTCAAAGGTGAGTAACAGGACCACTAGGGCAAGCCTAGGGTCAAAAAGGAATGAAAAAGTCAAAACAGCAAAGGGCAAGCATCCAAAATCATGTTCAAACAATCAAGAAACAAAAACAATTGGGCTCACATTCATATCAATCATCATCATCATTTCATGAACAATTTAGGTCAAAGTGTTGCAAACAGAAGCTCATAGAAGTCAACAGCAAGACTTAACTCAAAAGCAATCTTAAACATTTCCAAAAATCACCAAATAAATCATGATCAATCACAACCCACAGAATGGTAAGCATGTCAAATTTCATCTCATTTGGACAAGTGGAAGGCAGTCAATGAAAATCAGAAAGTCAAAACAATTTTGAACATGCTCAAAGAAGTCAACCAAACATGCATCAACTTAGAAAAATCATAAATCAGAGATGGTGTATGATAAATGAATGGGACTAAAACCATGGCAAAGATGAGGATGTCTAGTTATCTCATGTAAAATTTCATGTCCATCTAATAAAGTATGAGAATTTCACAAATGAAATGGGAACATGTGTCATAAAAAGTCAACATATGACTAAGCAGGGGAGAAAATCTCAAACAATTAGGAAATGCCACAAATAATTCCAAGAAAATTCACATGTAAACTAGACATACAAGAGTAGGCTCATGCAAAAAATCAGATCAATTGGAGGTCAAGAAGCATGGTATCAAAAAATCATCAAGTTGCACATCAATGGTGTGACACAAATTGTCACACCCTAATTCAAAAATTCATAACTCACAAACCAGCAATGATAAATTCACAAACTCTACACCAAAATCACCATGAATGTGTCTAGTTTAAGCACAAAAAATTTGGGAGCCATTGGATAAAGTATCACCATTTCACAAATGTTTTGGCAAAGTGTACAAAATATTAATCAAACAGAGATTGGCTTGTGGAGCCACACACGTTCTGAGATGTCGAAGAAAGAAACCCCATCCACCAATCGTTTCACCTTCAACCAGAGCAAAGGCAATGGGAAAGACATTGTTGTTGCCGTCTTGTGCCAAGGTGTCAATCCAATTGGCGTCTCCTCTCAACTGATACACATGAGCGTCAATTGGATTGATTGTACCATGTGCCCTAGCCAATCCAATTGGCGTCTCCATTCAATTTTTAAGAGGAGTCGCCAATTGGATTGGTGTCTCCTCCTAAAAGTGGGGTACTTTGAGAATTTTTCTGAAAACAGAATTATTTTGGGAATTTTCTTGAAAAACCGGATTATTTTCGTAAAAAATTTACAGAAGTTTATCCAACAAATAAATAAAAACGAATAATATAATTTTTATGTGGATAAAATAGTTCAAGTGATATGTTTAATTGAATTGAGTCAAATTGATTCAATGTTTGATTCATACAAATATATATAATAATATTTTGAATTTTAATTAAAAAAATAAATTCTATTTTAAATTTTAATTAAAATAATAAGTTCAAATGTAACATTTGAATAGAATAATATTTATGAAAGGTTGAAAAATACAAGTATAGAATATAAAAAGTTTATACCATAGTTCTTACAACAAATAAATAAAATAAAATAATCAATGATACACCTTTGTAATAATTATTTTCAGATTTTTATCAAACTAATAATCTACCAATGAAGTAATCATAATTCCATACGCATAATTTTTCAAATTTTGGTAAAAAAAAATAAAGTTAAAAAATAATACTTTTATAGAATAATAACATATTAATATTTATAAAAGGTTGAAAATTATAAATATACATATATAGATAAATGATGTCATGTTTTCCTAAATACAAAAAAAATTGAAAGAGTAAAAATTTTACAGTATCTATCTACTCATTTCACTATCATCAATCACAAACCATTTTTCTCTTCCCTCTATAAAACCAAACAAGCTTTTTCAGCTTAAAATCTCGAAGGGCTAAATAAGGGTCTGAATTTTCTTATACATAAATTATTGTACACTGCACTCTTCTTTTTTTGTTCACTTCTTTCATTAAAAATACCAACCACCCTTTCAAATCTTTTTACCATATTACATACAAAGTTCTTTTTACCATTATTTAATAACAGTAATTAAATTTTAATTATTTATTTATTTATTTTAAATCATTTGACTGAATTTAATGTTTTTTTTTTGTTGTTTATTATTTTTTTATCACCAAGGCTTTTAATAAAGGAACTTTATTTTTATTATTATTTTGTCTGAGATAGTTCCAAGGGCCTATATATATGTGTGTTCATGTGCAGTCTCTTTAAGAAACTAAAACATAAGAAACTGTATCTTGAGCAACAATGGTTTTTTTCATGGTAATTTTTGGTGTTTTTTTCATTCTCTGTTTATGCTCTGCTCTTTTGCGATGGAACGAAGTAAGATATAGGAAGAAAGGTTTACCTCCTGGCACAATGGGATGGCCAGTTTTTGGAGAGACAACAGAGTTTCTTAAACAAGGTCCAAATTTCATGAAAAATCAAAGATTAAGGTAACAACAACAACAACATCATATGTGTTTTTTTTAATAATGTTTCTTAAATTAGTCAAACTTAAGCACTGTTTTTTTGCATGTACTGTTACCTCAAAAAAATTTACTTTATTTTTTTATTTTTGGCAGGTTTGGGAGTTTTTTCAAATCACATATACTTGGTTGTCCTACAATAGTCTCAATGGATGCAGAGGTTAATAGATACATATTAATGAATGAATCAAAGGGTCTTGTTCCTGGATATCCTCAATCTATGTTGGATATCTTAGGAAAATGTAATATTGCAGCTGTTCATGGTTCAACTCACAAGTACTTGAGAGGAGCACTTCTTTCTATCATTAGTCCAACTATGATTAGAGATCAAATTTTGCCTAAAATTGATGAGTTTATGAGTTTTCAATTGAGTCATTGGGATGACAAAATCATCAACATTCAAGAGAAAACCAAAGAGGTTTGTTTGGTTTTTGTTACATTACATCGACTCGTATTCATTGTTTCATAAACCGAACTAGACCGCCCCGTAGAACTGATTGAATTATGAACCAATGTTATGGTTCAACTGGACCAAATGGTTAACCAGTTGAACCATGATTTGGAGGTCTCGCTGACTCGATGTCTGTCTTGTTAGTTTTATGTTTAGTTCGGTTTTTAAAATAATTGTCGAAATTTTATTAACTAATTGATAATGGTTTAACTTTCTAACATAAACTTTTTTTGAACAGATGGTGTTCTTGTCATCTTTGAAGCAGATTGCAAGTATAGACTCAACCTCAAAAATTGCTGATTCTTTCAAGACAGAGTTTTTTAAACTTGTTTTAGGAACCATTTCTTTGCCTATTAATCTTCCCGGAACAAATTACCACCGTGGATTTCAGGTTTGATCATTAGTCTTATTTCTATTTTTCTATGAAAGCAGTTACACAACACTGACACACGAACATTATATATAAATTTAATACAATTAATAATAAAAAGATATAAATAATTATATGTAATCATATGTGTCTACGTCAGACACATATTTCGAACATCAGACAAACGATTACAATAACCACATGTGTCTGCGTGTCTGTGTTGGACACCAATGTAAAACATCGAACACTGTTATTATGATTATTCAGTTGCGATTTTTGAGTATTTCAAAGTAGATTTTAATATTAAAAAAATTTCACTATGTTTTTTTCTTCAGGCAAGGAAGAATATAGTTAACATTTTGAGAGAGTTACTAAAAGAAAGAAGAGCAAGCAATGAAACTCACAAAGACATTCTTGGTTGTTTAATGGAAAATGAAGAAAATAAGTACAAATTAAGTGATGAAGAAATAATTGACTTAGTAATTACACTTATGTATTCTGGTTATGAAACTGTTTCAACAACATCAATGATGGCTGTCAAGTACCTCCATGATCATCCCAAAGCTCTTGAAGAAATTAGAGTGAGTACAAAATTTCATCATTTACTTAAAAATAATAATTTTTTTTTACTATAATATAATCATATTGAAATAAAATTAATGTTAGAATATTTTTTATGGTTTTTATGGAATATTTTCAGAAAGAGCATTTGGCTATAAGAGAAAGGAAAAAACCAAATGAACCAATTGATTTCAATGATATCAAATCAATGAGATTTACTCGTGCGGTAAGATTATATATATTTTTCAATTATTTAATTAAGTTTAAATTCTTGTAATATTTGTTAATAATTTTTATTTAATTTTTTCAGGTGATTTTTGAGACATCTAGATTAGCTACAATAGTTAATGGAGTTTTAAGGAAAACCACTCAAGATATGGAACTAAATGGTATTATTATTATTATTATTATTATTATTATTATTATTATTATTATTATTATTATTATTATTATTATTATTATTATTATTATTATTATTATTATTATTATTATTATTATTATTATTATTATTATTATTATTATTATTATTATTATGTCTTTTGGGCTCCAGAATTTATATTACATATGATAATATAATATAATATAAAATAAAAAATTAAAATTATAAGTTCAGTAGTAAAATAGTTATTCATGAAATGTTAAGGAATCTTTTTATAATAGATTTGAATTTGGCCTTGGACACGTAGTAATATTACATTTTTTTGAAAAATTATTTTCATTTCTATAGTGATTTTTTTTTATTTAAGAAATTAGTATCCGATTTTATATATATATTCATAAAAAAAAAATATCCCTTAGGATATGTATACCTGTCATTTTGAACATCAATTCAACAACCCTACAAAGACAACTTCACTATAAAACAAGTTTTACAGATAAGAATATGTCTTTCCCCAAATTCCTTTTCCCTTTAGGAATTAATTAAAATACTAACCTTAGAGCTGTCAAAAAGAATTTTGAAAAAAATATAAAAAATAAATAAATGATGAATTTATAGTGGCCTTGAATATTTATCATATTTTTGTTGTAACTAAAAAAATGTCACTAATGTATTTTGTTTTTCTTCAGGATATTTGATTCCTAAAGGATGGAGAATATATGTGTATACAAGAGAAATAAATTATGATCCTTTTTTGTATCCTGAACCATTAGCATTTAATCCATGGAGATGGATGGTTAGTACCAAAAAACATTCTATTTATTTAATTTTCTAATATATGAAAAAAAAAATTATATATCATTGCATAAGTATATTGATTTATTTAAATTCAATTTGCAGGATAAAAGTTTGGAATCATCAAATTATTTCTTGATATTTGGAGGTGGCACTAGACTTTGTCCAGGAAAAGAGGCAGGAATAACAGAAATTTCAACTTTCTTACATTATCTACTAACTAGATACAGGTGATTAATTTTTAATCTAAAATCTAAATTTAAAATTATAAAATTGCATGTTTGATTAGAAAAATTGTTGAAGATTGAGAGATTTTGAATTTTAAATATATATCAGTGTTATGTTTCTTGAAAAAAAAAACTTTATTATTTATTGTGGTCCTCAGTCGATAATTTAAAATTTAAAATCATTTGAATCTTTATTTAACATTTTTTTAATGTTGATCATAGGTGGGAAGAAACAGGAGGAGATAAATTAATGAAGTTTCCTAGAGTTCAAGCACCAAATGGATTGCACATGAAATTTTCATCTTTTAATAACTAGGAAGAGATTTTATGTACAGTAGTGAGATATACCAGGTTGTAGTTGTAGGAAAATAATGTATGAAATTGTTCTTACAAATATTAGAATGAAATTAGTTTTCTCCTAGGCCTAATTTTGTTTGAAAAACAATTCAATTTTTGATTAAAAATAATTAATTTAAAAGATCAATTTTACTGTCTAGAGAGACCTAATTGAATAAAAAAAATTGGATAAATATTTTTATACTTCATCTTGAACAATTTCATTTATGAATTACATTTAGAATAATTGAAAATGTTGAATAAAATATGTTTAAGTATTTCTTATGCAGTGGTTAAGATGAAAAAATAATCTATTAAAATCAATGGGTATAGTATTTGGTCAAAACAAATCATGCTTGGGCCCACGGGCCGAAATACTATGGGCTAAGATTTCGAGCCCCATGCTTAGCCTTGGGATATGGAGTTTAGAATATTTAAATTAAATTGTAATTTATACACCTCCACTTTTACCACTACATTTTGATTTATTAATGTTTTCTAATTTTAAGTAAAGAATATATGTGCTTTCTTAATGTTACTTTCGATAACCTTTAACTTGGTGATCGTGTGTACTACCTTAAATCATAGAAATATTTATTTTAAGAGAAGATGGGGTGTATTATGGAAAGTGTCGGTGCGGAAAGTTGATCTCTATTATACTAGCATTACTATGTTCTTAAATTTATTTGGGCAAGCCCGTAACAAACAAAAAAAATTAGAGTTTTTGGTGGAAAAGAAAAGAGTTTTTCAATCCATCTTTTTATATACTCAAATCTCTATTAAAATTGAGAATTGGTTTTTCCACTTTAAGCATTGTTTCTCCATCTTAATGAAAAATCAAAACTATTCTTAGAATTCATAAATACTAGTACATCTCTGGACGCACCTCATTCACATTTGTTTTTGAGCTAGACCCTAAGGGTATGTCAAAAAATACTAAAGAAATGCATCTTCGTGTAACTTACAGAAATGCATTTCCATACATATTTTTAATCAAATACGCGTCAAACCCTTTTCTTCCTCATTTCTCTTTTACTATCTCAACTCAAACTCTCAAAACCTCTCAATTCTCAAAATCTCTCAAATCACAAACTCACAAACTCTCAAATCATTCAACTCACGTCCTAATTTCCTCCGTCAACATCTAATTGATCAAAGAGATCAATATCAAACTCGCAGTTAGTAAGTTTTTTTATTTCTCTATATTTTTTATTTTATTTTTATAGACATTTGTAGATATTGAGAATTAGATTATCTAATTGGTAGTTTATATATGTTATTTAATAAGCAATGTGTTTGATAGATAGTATAAGTGATCAATACATTTTCTGCAGGATTATAAGAGATGAGGCAGTGGAAATGATGGTGACCTATCTGGGAAATGACATATGAGATGCCCTGAAGGAGATAAAAGTCACCTAGAGTGTCATGATGGTTTTTGATTCCTAGATAGGCTATATATGCAGTATCTGCATCCGGCATAGCAGATCACTTGTGATGATGAGCATGTTATGTCGCATAGAGCATACATGTTGTACTTGGTTGGCATGTCCACTTTTATGGACAAAAGTGCCACTTCTGTGGATGTGGTTTACCTGAGATACTTCGCTAACTTTGAGCGAATTCACGAGTACAATTAGGGGCGCTTGTTTGGTCTATATGTACTCTAAGTTAGCTAAATATTGTATGTGGAAGACAAAACAGATCACAGCTATTTGCACACTATTGATGGTAATATATTTGCATCCTTTAATGTTTGTGTATCATTTTCATAACACTCGTGCTACGCCATTACTAATAATCCATATTAACCATTTTTAGGCTTGGATCCTTCAGCGTTTCCCACGCATATTTGGCTGGTCATATGTTCCGACCTACACTAAGAATATGTTTTGTGCTTGTATATTCAGCCCGCTCAAAAAGAATCATGCGACAGAGCCCTTCAGAGTCTATCTTGACTGCATGATAGTATATGACATCGGATGCTCCAGGAGATCCACCTAGACTGTCTCATCAAGAGATACTAGAGGAAGAGTAAGCTAGGGATGATAATGATGTTGATGTATTTCCTAAATGTCGACGTATGATAGATCTTGTGTATGCGAGCATAGACAAATGAGTCCTTCTGAAAGGCTCGGATGGGAGGGACTTTGTGAATGTTATCCTTACTAAGGCATAAATGACACTCCAGTACATGAGACCGTGTAGGAAAAAAGGGTCCGATAAACAGAGTAGTGTATTATTTGTAGTAGTGTGACACTTTATTATTGTGACTGTATTATGGATTGATTTATTCATATATGGCACTTTCATTCATCTTGTGCATTAAGAGTCTGGTTTAATTTATAAAATAATTATGATAATATAGTTTTCATACAAGGTATATTACATCGGTGTATTTCATAAAAACAAATAAACAAGTTTTATTGTCAGGAGAATTTACGGAAGTGCAACTCCGTAACCAGATACAAAAATGCATCTTCGAAACAATTTAAGATAAATGAGCATGTATCAGTTATGAATGCATGGGATGCGCATAGGGTTATCAGGAAATGCATCACCGAATAATTTTAAGGAAAAATGGGTGTGTCTCAGTTAGGAATGCATGGGGGGTGTGTATAGGGTTAATCCAGAAATAGATCTCCGAATCATTTTAAGGCAAAATAGGTATGTCTCAGTTAGAAATGCATGGGGTACGCATAAGGTTAATTCGAAAAAGCATTTTTTGGATTCACTAGGGAATTTTTGGGTTTCCTTAGGGTGTTTATCCACCACTTAGTGTGGGAGAAACAATTCTCTTAAAATATGATACAAGTCCAATACAAAATATTACTGAAAAGCCCAATTCTGAAGTTGAAGTTAAAGACTTTGGAAAGAGGTCGAGTAAGAAGGCCATATGGACGCAAGATCATGTGTGTGGATGAAGAGCCTAGAAGATCATGTTATGATCGCAACTTAATTCCTGATTTTTTTGCACACTTTGTTCCTTGTTTTATCGCATCCAATTCGTTTTTATAGCGATATTTATAAACTGATTGGTATGCTGAATAATAATAATATTTTATTCCTTTTGAAATTCTCTTTTCTTTTCCTTTTATGTGGAATAATCACTCATTTGAAGAGTGCAAATTATGATACGACCGCTACCAGGTTGTATTAAAATATAATATTGAAAGGATTGTTTACTTTCTTTTCTGCCAAAATACACTATTAGACTGATAATTTCAATAAATTTCTCGCATTTTAGAGAGTGAATTGAGAAACTCTATAAAAATTATAATAAACTTGTTTTGTGTAAAAATTATTCTTATTTCATAACTTTTATAAAACTTTGTTTAAAAAACCAATAAAATCAGCTTATGAAAAATTAATTTTCATAATAAATTAACTACTACTTTGGAGTTTAATCCCAGAACATATAAAAACAATTAGAGTAATGTAAAATAACATTCAACATATATTATGAAATTGATGTTTTAAAAATAACAACCACAAACATTAAGGAGAATCCAGGAAGATTCATGTAAGTATGTATCTTTCAAAGTTTCGGAGAAGAATTTCTATTTCAATGAGTTTGTTGTGTCTATAATCTCCATATATGTGTTAAAGGTGTTGATTTTTCTTAGGGCCACTTTTTTTTCATCAAAAGTTATCACGGGCCGAAATACTATGGGCTAAGATTTTGAGCCCCATGCTTAGTCTTGGGATATGGAGTTTAGAATATTTAAATAAAATTTTAATTTATATACCTCCACTTTTACCCCTACATTTTGATTTATTAATATTTTCTAATTTTAAGTGTAGAAAATATGTGCTTTCTTAATGTTACTTTTGTTGAATTGTAATTTCTTGTGTCGAAGTAGGTTGCTCGACAGAGTAAGGAAGCGTCAAACCACCTAGTATGTTGAGTTGTGTTAGTGTGTCGAAGTGTGTTGTTTTACACAGGATTTCGACTTATGCCTACTTTAGTAGTGTTAACTATTTTGGACTTTTATAATTTTAGGCTTTTATAGTTTTGGGCCTTGGCTTGAAGTCCAAGTTAACCTAAATCTATAAATAGAGGGAGTAACCCTTATTTTGTAATAGAGGTGAATAGAGTATTCATAACACTTGTAATTCACAGTACTTTGCAGTTGCAAAGTGAATAAGAAGTTTTCCACAATTTGTGGGCAGAGAGAAACTCTGTAGAATTTTATTACTCTTCTCTTTTATCTTTCTTTACACTTTCTTTCTTTCTCCATTGTTCTTCTCTTTTCGTTGTTTTTGTGCGGGTGATAACAATTTTGTTCATCAAGATTGATTGAAATTCTTCATAGGTTTTGGGGGATTTCCAACAACTTTCGATAACCTTTAACTTGGTGATCGTGTGTACTACCTTAAACCATAGAAATATTTATTTTAAGAGAATATGGGGTGTATTATGGAAAGTGTCAGTGTGAAAGGTTGATCTCTATTATACTAGCATTATTATGTTCTTAAATTTATTTGCGCAAGCCCGTAACAACAAAAAAAGTAGAGTTTTTGGTGGAAAAGAAAATAGTTTTTCAATCCATCTTTTTAAATACTCATATCTCTATTAAAATAGAGAATTGTTTTTTCCACCTTAAGTATTGTTTCTCTATCTTAATAAAAAATCAAAAGTATTCTTAGAATTTATAGATATATCTCCGGTCGCACCTCATTCACATTCGTTTTCGAGCTACGCCCTAAGGGTATGTCAAAAAATACTACGGAAATGCATCTTCGTGTAACTTACAGAAATGCATTTACATATGCATTTTTAATCAAATATGCGTCAAACCCTTTTCTTCCTTATTTTATTTTTATTATCTCAATTCAAACTCTCAAAACCTCTCAACTCTTAAAATCTCTCAAATCACAAACTCACAAACTCTCAAACTCATTCAATCACGTCCAAATTTCTACCGTTAACATCTAATCGATTAAAGAGATCAATATCAAACTTGCATTTAGTAAGTTTTTTTATTTCTCTATATTTTTTTTATTTCTATATACATTTGTAGATATTAAGAATTAGATTATGTAATTGATAATTTAGATATGTTATTTAATAAGCAATGTGTTTGATAGATAGTATAAGTGATCAATACATTTTCTGCAGGATTATAAGAGATGAGGCAGTGGAAATGATGGTGACCTATCTGGGAGATGACATAGGAGATGCTCTGAAGGAGATAAAAGTCACCTGAGAGTGTCATGCTAGGTTTTGATTCCTAGATATGCTATATATGCAGCAACTACATGCGGCATAGCAGATCGCTTGTGATGATGCGCATGTTATGTCGCATAGAGCATACCTGTTATACTTGGTTGGCATGTTCATTTTTATGGACAAAAGTGTCACTTCTCGAGATGTGGTTTACCTGAGATACTCCGCTGACTTGGAGCAAATTCACGAGTACAATTGGGGGCGCTTGTTTGGTCTACATGTACTATAAGTTAGCTAAATATTGTATGTGGAAGACAAAATAGATGACAACTAGCTACACAATATTGATGGTATTATATTTGCATCCTTTAATGTTTGTGTGTCATTTTCATCACACTCGTGCTACGCCATTACTAATAATCCATATTTACCATTTTTAGGCTTGGATCCTTCTGTATTTCCCATGCATATTTGGCTGGTCATATGTTTCGGCCTACACTAAGAATATGCCTCGTGCTTGTGCATTCAACCCTCTCAAAAAGAATCAGGCGACAGAGCCCTTCAGTGTCTATCTTGACTGCATGGTAGTATATGACATCGGATGCTCCGGGAGATCCACCTAGTCTGTCTCATCAAGAGATACTAGAGGAAGAGTATGCTAGAGATGATAATGATGTTGATGTATTTCCTAAATGTTGACGTATGATGGATCTTGCGCATGCGAGCATAGACAAATGAGTCTTTTTGAAAGGCTCGGATGGGAGGGACTTTGTGAATGTTATCCTTACTAAGGCAGGAATGACACTCCAGCACATGAGGTAGTGTAGGAAAAAAGGGTCTGGCAAACAAAGTAATGTATTATTTGAATTAGTATTTGTAGTAGTGTGGCACTTTATTATTGTGACTGCATTATGGATTGATTTATTCATATATGGCATTTTCATTCATCTTGTGCATTAAGAGCCTAGTTTAATTTATAACAAAAAAATTATGATAATGTAGTTTTCATACAAGGTATATTACATCGGTGTATTTCATAAAAACAAATAGACAAATTTTATTGTCAGTAGAAATTACGGAAGTAACCTCCGTAACTTGATATGGAAATGCATCTTCGAAACAATTTAAGATAAATGAGTGTGTATCAGTTATGAATGCATGAGATGCACATAGGATTATCAGGAAATGAATCTCCAAATAACTTTACGGAAAAATGGGTGTGTCTTAGTTATGAATGCATATGGTTAATCCAGAAATGCATCTCCGGATCATTTTAAGGCAAAATGGGCATGTCTCAGATAAAAATGCACGGGGGCGCATAAGGTTAATTCGAAAAAGCATTTTTCGGGGTGCTTATCCACCACTTAAGGTGGGAGAAACAATTTTCTTAAAATATGATACAAGCCCAATACAAAATATTACTGAAAGGCCCAATTCTGAAGTTGAAGTTCAAGACTTTGGAAAAAGGTCGAGTAAGAGGCCCATATGGATGCAAGATCATGTGTGTGGTTGAAGAGCCTAGAAGATCATGTTATGATCGCAACTTAATTCTTGATTTTTCTTCATAATTTGTTACTTGTTTTATCACATCCAATTCCTTTTTATAACGATATTTATAAACTGATTGGTATACTGAATAATATCAATATTCTTTCCTCTTGAAATTCTCTTTTCTTTTCCTTTTATGTGGAATAACCACTCATTTGAAAAGTGCAAATTATAATACGACTGCTACCGGGTTGTATTAAAATATAATATTGAAAGGATTGTTTACTTTATTTTCTGCCAAAATACACTATTAGATTGATAATTTCAATAAATTTCTCGCAGTTTAGAGAGTGAATTGAGAAACTCTATAAAAAAATTATAATAAACTTGTTTTGTGTAAAAATTATTCTTATTTCATAACTCTTATAAAACTTTGTTTAAAAACCCAATAAAATCAGCTTATGAAAAATTAATTTTCATAATAAATTAACTACTAATTTGGAGTTTAATCCCATAATATATAAAAAAAATTAGAGTAATATAAAATAATATTATTATGAAATTGATGTTTTAAAAATAACAGCCATAAACATTAAGGACAATCTAGGAAGATTCATGTAAGGATGTCTCTTTCAAAGTTTTGGAGAAGAATTTGTATTTCAATGAGTTTGTTGCGTCTATAATCTCCATATGTGTGTTAAAGGTGTTGATTTTTCTTAGGTCCGTTTTTTTTCATCAAAAGTTATCACTGGGGGGGTTTGAAGTTCTCTGTTACTCGGAAGTCCTAAATTTCGACTAAGAGAGGTTGGGGGTCTTCAATCTCTACCCCCTCGTGGTATCTGTCTTGTTGTTATTATTGTTGTTGTTGGGTCATTTGGACGGTTTCTTGTTGGGTTTCTTTCTGGAAACATAGTTCATCCATTATCGCTTAAAATTTTTCTATAGCTTCCTTATCACTAGGGGATTTTGAAACATGCGTCACCATCATTGACTAATGGTGGTTGGCTAAGTGAAAATTAATGTTGAAGGGGTGCATCCTAGAAATACTTTATCGATGCCTACATTGAATGCCAAATTCAGTTGTGGTGAGTATAATAATAGTAACTCTACTAGTGATATATCAAGCAAAAGCTATTTAGTTATCTATTTGTATACATGACAATTTGACCTAACCCTAGAAGTAGGTATATATAGCCTCTTAGACCAAGTTAAAAGGGAAATAACCTTCACATTTTCCTTGAATTTATTCATTCTAAACTCACTTCATTAGGGATCGTGGAAGGTGGACTCTTTATGAAGGTCTCTTGTGACATGTCTAACTCACCCATGTGTCGAGCACTTAGTCACCTTTTTGTTTCTCTTAAATATTCTCATGTGTCCCACATGAATATAACATATTGGGTTGAGGTTGAAAGCACATAGTTTCATTTTGTATCGTTTACGTGCTTTAAGTATTTATTGTGTTTTGATATTTTACAATTCGATTATTGTTTCATTGCGTATTTGTAATTTGTATGCTATTTTAGTTCATCTGTGTGATTGTAAACTTTCTTTCCATTTGATTGTAATCATCTCGGCTACTTAGTTGTACCACTAAGAATCTTTGGCATTTCATATTATATTCAATTGATCCTTGTTAGCTATTTCCTTTTTGATCCTATGAAATTTATTGCTTTGTCTTTTCCACATGAGTAGCTTGAATAAGAAGTTAGAACATTTTAATTTTGATGATTTGGTATTTGATTTGGATCACGTGTTATATTTTATTCGAATCATTCACCTATTGAAAATTGGAATTATATTATGGATCAATTGATTCAGATCAAAGATGGAACATGATTTGAATCATAACCCCATTTGATTCGAATCGAGTGAAAATAATTATTCAAATCATTTTCTTTAAAAAGTGTCTCTTTTTTATTCTGTCCACATTGATTCGAATCAAATTTCCTTCTTGATTTGAATTAAACCATAAGAAACCCAACATTCCACCACTTATTTAAATGATTGCTTCTTTCACAATTATGGGAAACCTATGGTGATTCGTCTTTACACCATTATTTTCTCTTAGTGTATTCATCTTTACTTAATTTTTCTCTCTTCTTCTTCAAACACCAACCTTTTGATATTGAGTTCGTGTCAACTCTTTCTCCTTTTTTGTAGCATCTTGTTTTGTAAATTTGGGTTGTTGTTTTTGTGTGAATTTGAGAATGAGTTGAACAATCTTTTTGAGGATTTGATCAAGCTCTTGATAAACATCAAGAACCTAGACCCACTCATCTAAAAACTTGTTTGAACCTTGTGTGTGTGTTCATCATTCATAAAAAATGAATTACTTGATAATTCGCTCATAATGTCAGTTGTTGTTGAGATTATCTAGAACTGTTCATCATCTTCATCCTTAGTCTTTTTCCTTGTTTATGGACCCTCATATAAAGATTGAGTGTAGGGGAGACTAGTGGTACATTAGGGTATCTAATGTTTTTGTGTGTAGCTGGATTTTTTGTAAGAGGTACGTGTATCATTTCTTTAGTGATGTTTACTATTGAGGGGTTATCTAACAAGACGAGAATTCCATTATACTCCAAGGAATACTTTGGAAGAATAAATTATCAATGGTCCTTAGGAGGAGTTAGGAGTTGTCCTTATTTGACGGCATTGGAGAAAGATTGCTAGTAGACAAAGTTGGGAGTTGTCCAATATGCGTTTAGTTAATGGCAATCACTCAGACAAGAAATCGGTGGGATCACCTCACGTGAATACTTGAGCAGATTATTATGGATAACGAGGTTATTATATCAAGATCTTCAGGGATCTTGTATTGTGTTAGTAGTTTCTGCTTCATTAGAAGGAATTATCATGTGATAGTTCTTTGTAATCAAAATGATGTAATCATTTTATCATCATAGTGGAAGATCGTAATTATGTTTTGATAGCATCATCCATTAAAGAGTGCATGTAGGAAAAGCGAGGACGAATGTCGAAGCACTATATATCTTCGTGTATCTTTCTCTTTCCCTTATCCTTTTATGTTTCAAGCATTCATTCATTTCATATTGTTGGTGCATATTTGCAAGATTGCATTGATTGTACACCATATATGTTAAACTATGCTTATAGTGATTTAACGTATAAGCTTAGGTATGTGGTGTATTAATCTTAAGGAATCATCATTGTAAGAACAAAAATAGTTCTACAATAGATTCCATGATTTTGATGATAACAAAGGATGAAACCAAAAGTGGCACCCTAACGAAAAGTTTCTAAGTGTGCAGGGTTCTAAAGAAAGAAGAAATAAATCTGATGATGTCATCAGATGCAAAACAAGATCAGATGCAAAATCTCAAGTATCAGAAGCATCTAAAGTGAAATCTCGTTTCAAGAAGCTCTGACTCTGGACAAAACTACAAAATATCAGAAGCATCTGAACATGAAGTAAAGTCTAGAAGCTCTGACTCTGAACAAATGCCTTCTGCAAAGTCTGAAGTTATCAAGCGTCATCTGAACTTTCAAGAGATAACATCAGAAGCCAATTTCTCCAGATACACAAAGACTCTAATCAGAATTGTTAATCATGATGAAGTAACGTTTAAGCCAAGTTAAAGTTCTGCAAATGGATTTCCTCAATTAGAAAGAGACGTTAATCTCCACTTCCAAGAGAAAAGATACTAATTGTGGTAAGTAGTCACTTCTAAGTGAAAAAGTCTACTGCAGAAGCTATTAATGGAATGGCGTAATTACATCTCAATATCCAATAGATTCAACGCTACTTCAACTCTACTTCAACTCCTATAAATAGAGAAGAAATCTCATTCAGCATATACGAAGAAATCACTAGCCAAAACTATACTGAAATTATATCACGCTCAAGAAAAACATCTTTGTTCTTCAAAGATTTTCACTAAGCTTTTGCTTATCAAGTGAAAAATTTGTTCTTAAGTTTGTAATATTTGCTTTCTTAGAAGCATTCTAGATTACACATCTTGTATCTATTTTTATTTGATTTCCTCAAGTGACTCTTTGTAGTCTGTAGACTTGAGAGGACTAAGAGATTTTCTTCTCTCTTAGGGGTTGTTTGTAATCTTTCAAGATTAGTGGATTAAGTCCTTGTTGAAGGCGAAATCACCTTGGCCGGGTGGACTGGAGTAGCTTTGTGTTATAAGCGAACCAGTATAAAATCTTTGTGTGATTTTCATTTTGCAAAAGCGCTTAATTTTTCAAACAATTCAAACCCCCCCTTTCTTGTTTTTCTCACCTTCAATTGGTATCAGAGCTCCGGCTCTGTTATTGATTTTCAAATCAAACACTTAACCGTGTAGAGAGATCCAGTGCGAGAAAAACAAATGGCCCACTCAAATGAGAAAGATTCTTACAATGCCAAGCCTCCTGTTTTTGATGGAGAAAAGTTTGATTACTGGAAAGATAGAATCGAAAGTTTCTTTCTTGGTTATGATGCTGACCTCTGGGACATTGTCACAGATGGATACAAACCTCCAACCTTAAATGGAGCTGAAGTTCCCAGAAGCAAAATGTCAGAAGATCAGAAACGTGAGTTCAAAAATCATCACAAGGCCAGAACAATACTTCTGAATGCCATATCATACAACGAATATGAGAAGATCACCAACAGAGAGACAGCCAAAGATATACTTGACTCTCTAAGGATGACCCATGAAGGAAACTCCCAAGTCAAGGAGACGAAGGCTCTGGCGTTGATCCAGAAATATGAAGCCTTCAAGATGGAAGATGACGAAGCTATAGAAGCTATGTTTTCCAGATTCCAAACTCTTATTGCAGGTCTTAAAGTGCTAGACAAGGGATACACAACTGCAGATCATGTTAAGAAGATTGTCAGAAGTCTGCCAAAGAAATGGAGACCTATGGTTACTGCTCTGAAGTTATCAAAGGATCTGAACAGTATCAGCCTTGAAGAACTTGTTAGTTCTCTCAGAAGCCATGAGATAGAACTAGAGGAGGATGAGCCTCAGAAAAGGAACAAGTCAGTGGCGCTGAAGTCCAGACCTGAAAGACGGAAGTCAGACAGAACCAAAGCTCTCCAGGCAGAAACTGCAGATACTGACGACTCTGAACCTGAAGACTCTGATGATGAAGAAGAACTGTCTTTACTAACCAGAAGAGTTAAGCAACTCTGGAAAAGAAGGAACAACAACAACTTCAGAAGATCAAGACCCAGAGGGGATAGATCAGAGTCAACTTCAAAAGGTAAACCTAATAAAGATATTACCTGTTTTGAATGTAAAGAAACAGGTCATTATAGAAATGAATGCCCCAAGCTGAAGAAAGATAACTCTAAGAAGGAAAGCTTCAAGAAAAATGCCTTCAGAACAAAGAAAGGATTAATGGCCACCTGGGACGATAGTGATTCAGGATCATCAGAATCTGACTCTGATGAACAAGCCAACGTAGCATTTATGGCTACCACATCCAGCAGCTCAGATGAAGAATCTGAAGAGGTATTCTCTGAACTTTCTAGATCTGACTTAGAATCATGTTTATCAGAAACTCTTACCTCTCTTCAGAAATTAAAACAAAAAGTTAAAAGCATTAAAGGTCTTCTTAAAGCAAAATCTGAAGAATGTAGTGAACTTGAGACAACAATTCTAGCACATGAAGATACAATCAAATCTTTAACGTTAGAAAGAGATGGAGCTAAAACAAAAAGCTTAAAATTAGAAGAAGTGTTGTCTCAAGCACCACAAACTTCAAATGAAATTATTTATAAGTATGAAGAAGCCTTTCAACAATTTCTGAAGAATGGGATAAATAGGAGTATTATGGCATCCATGATTTATGGAGTAGGTCAGAATAATAAAAGGGGAATTGGGTATGATTCTGATTCTGATAAAACTTCTACCAGTAACCAAATTAAATCACCTTTTTCATACCACTATACACACACACAAGAACACAAATTTAAAAATGCTAGAAGACCCAAAGTTGTAAGAAACTCTGGGAAAACTAATCTGAAAGGACCCAAGAGATTCTGGGTACCGAAAGATAAGATTATCTATGTTGCAGATATCCTATGCAGCAAAGTTCAGACACCAGTCATGGTACCTGGACTCTGGATGCTCGCGACATATGACGGGAAGAAAGTCTATGTTCCAAAGCCTGGAACTTAAAGACGCTGGCTTTGTAGGCTTCGGAGGAGATCAGAAAGGAAGGATCAGAGGCTCCGGAACTATTGGTAATGGTACTCTTCCCTCTATATCTGATGTTCTTTATGTAGAAGGTTTAATGCATAACCTGTTATCCATAAGTCAATTAAGTGATAACGGTTATGATGTAATCTTTAATCAAAAAACGTGTAAAGCCATTAATCAGAACGATGGCTCTGTCCTTTTCACAGGCAAGAGGAAAAACAACATTTATAAAATAAATCTTTCTGATTTAAAAGATCAAAATGTTAAATGTTTAATGTCAGTTCACGAAGAGCAATGGGTATGGCATAGACGCTTAGGCCACATTAGCATGAGGAAACTTTCTCAGCTAACTAAACTTGAGTTAGTCAGAGGCTTACCTAAACTGAAGTTTTCTTCAGATGCTCTGTGTGAAGCTTGTCAGAAAGGAAAGTTTTCAAAAACATCTTTTAAAAAGAAAAATGTTGTTTCTACCTCCAAGCCTCTGGAGCTTCTTCACATTGACTTATTTGGTCCTGTGAAAACAGCATCAGTCAATGGAAAGAAGTATGGACTAGTAATCGTTGATGATTACAGCCGCTGGACATGGGTAAAATTCCTAAAGCACAAGAGTGAGTCTCACTCTGTATTCACCAGTTTCTGTTCTAAAGTGCAAAAAGAATTTGACTCTAAAATTATTAGAGTCAGAAGTGATCATGGTGGAGAATTTGAAAATAAAGATTTTGAAGAATTATTTGATTCTAATGGAATATCCCATGATTTCTCCTGCCCTAGAACTCCACAACAAAATGGAGTTGTAGAGAGGAAGAATAGGACACTCCAAGAAATGGCCAGAACCATGATCAATGAAACAAATGTAGCAAAGCACTTTTGGGCAGAAGCTGTAAATACAGCGTGTTACATTCAGAATAGAATCTCTATTAGACCTATTCTGGATAAGACTCCCTATGAACTGTGTAAGGGAAGAAAACCCAACATTTCTTATTTTCATCCTTTTGGATGCATTTGTTTTATATTAAATACTAAAGAACATCTGAACAAGTTTGATTCCAAAGCACAGAAAGGTATTATGTTAGGATACTCAGAACGCTCTAAAGGCTACAGAGTATACAACACAGAAACCAAAATTGTGGAGGAATCAATTCATGTTAGATTTGATGATAAGCTTGACCCTGAAAAGTCAAAGCTAGTTGAAAAGTTTGCAGATTTAGAGATCACTCTGGTAAAATCTGAGAAAATTCCAGAAGCACCTGTCACTCCAGACTCTGAAGAAATTAAATCTCCAGAAATTCCAAGGAAAGTCAAGAGTCGTAGCAACGTATCTGAAGATTTGATTCTGGGAAACAAAGATGAACCTGTTAGAACCAGATCTACCTTCAGAACTTCTGAAGATATTCCTCTGGGACTAGTGTCTCTGATTGAGCCTACGTCCTGTGATGAAGCTCTTCAAGATAATGATTGGGTGGCAGCTATGCAAGAAGAGTTAGATCAATTCTCCAAGAATGATGTCTGGGATCTCGTTCCTAAACCCAGAGGCACTCATGTCATTGGAACCAGATGGGTTTTCAGAAACAAACTGAACGAGAAAGGAGAAGTTGTCAGAAACAAAGCACGACTGGTAGCTCAAGGTTATAGTCAACAAGAAGGTATTGATTATAATGAAACTTTTGCTCCAGTCGCAAGGTTAGAGTCTATTCGTCTTCTTGTATCATTTGCTATTAATCACTCTATAAAATTATACCAAATGGATGTCAAGAGTGCATTTCTAAATGGTTATATTTCAGAAGAAGTGTATGTAAATCAACCTCCTGGTTTTGAAAACTCAAATTTTCCAGAACATGTTTTCAAACTTAAGAAATCTTTATATGGACTTAAACAAGCTCCCAGAGCTTGGTATGAACGCTTAAGTAATTTTCTTCTGGAACAAAATTTTATCAGAGGGAAAGTTGATTCTACACTCTTCTGTAAAAATCATGAAAATAATCTCATGATATGCCAAATTTATGTTGATGACATTATTTTTGGTTCTGCTAATATCTCTGTTTGCCAAGAATTTTCTAAGTTAATGCAGGCAGAATTTGAAATGAGTCTAATGCAAGAACTAAAGTTCTTCCTGGGAATTCAAATCAATCAAACTCCAGAAGTCACGTACATTCATCAAAGCAAGTACATTAAAGACGTTCTGAAGAAGTTTGACATGACTGAATGCAATTCGGCAAAGACTCCCATGCATCCAACTTGCATTCTGGAGAAGGAAGAGGTAAGCAACAAGGTTTGTCAGAAGCTCTATCGAGGTATGATAGGCTCTCTTCTCTATCTGACTGCTACTCGTCCTGATATTCTCTTTAGCGTTTGTCTTTGTGCCAGATTCCAATCAGATCCTAGAGAATCTCATTTAACAGCTGTTAAGAGAATTCTTAAGTATCTGAAAGGTACCCCTAACCTGGGCCTGATGTATGAGAAAACATCAGAGTATAGGCTTTCTGGTTATTGTGATGCAGATTATGCAGGAGATAGAATAGAACGAAAAAGTACATCTGGAAATTGCCAGCTTCTGGGAAACAACTTAATCTCCTGGGCTAGCAAAAGACAGTCAACAATTGCTCTATCAACTGCAGAAGCAGAATATATCTCAGCGTCACTATGCACAACTCAGATGCTCTGGATGAAACATCAGCTAGAAGATCTACAAATCTTTGAGAGTAACATTCCTATCCTTTGTGATAATACTGCTGCTATTTGTTTAAGTAAGAATCCCATTCTACATTCCAGAGCCAAACACATAGAAATTAAACATCATTTTATTAGAGACTATGTTCAGAAAGGAATAGTAACGCTGAAGTTCATTGATACAGAACATCAATGGGCAGATATCTTTACTAAGCCTCTAGCTGAAGATAGATTTCGTTTCATCTTAGAAAATCTGAACATTAAAAATTGTCCTGAGTAAAATTTGGCTCTGAACATGTAAAATGAGACTCTGATAAAAACAAATATACTTCTGCCTCTGACTCTGATACTTCTACCAAGTTAAGAAGATATCTGAGTTAGAAATCTTCAGAAATCCTTTTGTATTCCTGAAGATCAGAAACATCAACACGTGGGGAACATGCGTCTAACCCTAGAACTTCTAGACAGCTGTCAAGAGAAATCAAAGGTCAGAACGCTTGAAATCTCCTCGAGCAGTGTGCTTACTGTTGGGATTAGACATTCATTAATGAGCTGTAATCATTTTTCCCCCAAACGTGCCATTTTGGTTTTTGTGCTAACGCTGGTATGTGTGTCGTTTTGCATGTGTTTTTACCCTTAGGTATATAAACACTTTTCTCACATTTCACACACTTATCACTCTCACTCACTCTTAAACCCTAAACCCTCTCTCGAAGTTTTCTCTGCAACCTTCTCAGTTCTTCATCTTCTTCATCAATCTTCATCATGAATCCTCAAGAACAATCTGTTTTTGACTTCTCCCAACAAATGGAAGCTGCTTCTAACCCCCAAACCTCAAACACTCAAACACCCATGGTTGTAGATGTTACCACAACCCCAGTTTACAAAGAACCTCACATTTTGGAACGCGAACAACACATAAACCTTTCAACTCCCTTTGAAGGTTTGGATGTTCTATGTGAATCGCTGGTAGATTTTGAGAATTTGAGAAGAAATGGCGTTGATTTAACTGAAGATCTTCGCAAGCAAGGTTGGGAAAACTACTTCAACAGATTGTATGGTCCAATCTATCCTCTTCTGGTGAAAGAGTTCTGGAGATGTGCAGATGCTGATGATGAGTTCATTGTTTCTTTTGTTCTGGGAGTGAAGATCATCATCACAGAAGCATCTATTGCCTCTTTGCTGAACATGGAGAGAACTGGAGGTAAAAGGATTTACAACATTCCTCCAAGGTCCAAGCGCATCACAGAAGTCATTAACCCTACAATCTTCAAAGCAAATGTTGAAGGAAACCCCTCTAAGAACAAGGAGCTTCATCAGAACCTCCGAGTTTGGTTGAAGATTATTCTGGGAACAATCCATCATCGTCCAGCCTCCAACTCTTCAGATTATATAAATGCTGATCAGAAGTGCATCCTCTACTGTATTCAGAAGGGTATTCCAATCAACCTCCCTGTTCTTCTCTTCAGATATCTGAGGGATTCAGTCAGAGAAACAAGGAACAATATGAAGCCCAGATCCTACATCCCTCTGGGAAGATTGCTCTCTGACATCTTCATTGAGCATGGGCTGGTAGATGCTCTGGAGAAGACCAGATGTATGGATGATCTGGCAATTGACGTTGGAAAGCCTCTGAATGCCAGAAATCTGAGGAGTATGGGAATCATCAAAGACATCAGAGTCAAGCCCACTATGAATGTGACCTGGGAAGCTCTGAAGGATCAGAGGAAGATGCCTCATGGCCTTGAAAGGTTCTTCAAAAATGAACCCAGAGATGCCATTGCCATCTACCTTCAGGATCGTCTGGATGAAGGCATTGACGTTTCTGATTTCTGCCTTGAAGACTGTCTGGATTCTGTAGAAGATCTGGTCAGATACAAAAGAGGCCTTTCTGAGAAGAAGATAGCTGAGGAAGCAAGGAAGGCAAAGAAACCCAGAACTGGAGAATCCTCTGGAACCAAAGCTCCTCTGAAAGTCTCTTCTTCCTCTGGTAAGTCCATTCCTCCTGTCTCTTCTGAATCTGTAATGGCTTCCTCTAACCCTCTCTCCTCTCAACCAATTTTTACAACCTCAGAAATACCACCTTCTACCATTAGAACCTCTCAACCTCCACCTGTTCTAAAAATTGCCCGTACTTTTACAACAACCTCTGACCCTAATCAACTATATCACCACAGTTCTTCCTCATCCTCTGAGTATGAGTCACCACCTTACCTTTCCCCTTCTTCTAACCAAGAGTCCTCTGATCATGAGTCTTCTGATCAAGAACACTCTGACCCAAACTCCCCAACAATAGCTGAAATTTATGCTAAAAATTTCGCTCCACAAACTCAAACACAAACTGAAGTAACCTCTCCCCTCCGAACTTCCCTTCCACCACAAACAACCACCACACCCTCTGAAACTCAACCATCTGTAATTCGCCCATCTGAACCTTATATCACTCCACCATTAATTCCCGCTGTACCTAGCCCAGACTCTGACCCATTAGATGTAAACCCACTCTATGCCTCATCCCCCAGTCTTCAACCAGACCCAGATTCTGAACTTCAACCAGAAGCAGAATCTGAACCCCAGCCAGAACCAGAAACTGAACCTCAACCTCTACATCTCAGCCCTCAAAACTCTCCACCTCATTCACCTGAACCTGAACCTAAAATTATCATACCTACCCTTGAGGAGGCCATTATGCAGGTTGCAGAATCCTCAGTCCAGAAGATCAAGTCTCTGGCTAAAAATTCTGAAGTCAGTGATGATCCTAAATCTGTTAGGACACACTGGAACAGAGTTATTAGTTGGATGACCTCTGAGTCTTATAGGCTGAAGAGTATCTCTGAACAAGTCAGAAATGGCTACATCAGAGACTCTGAGGAAAGACTCCAGGAAAGACTGGCTAGAGAAGCTGAGGCCAGAAGATTAGAGGAAGAGAGACTGGCTAGAGAAGCTGAGGCCAAGAGATTGGAAGAAGAAAGGTTGGCTAAGGAAGCTGCAGAAGAAGCTAAGAGGTTGGAAGAAGAACGCCTGGCAAAGGAAGCAGAACTTCTGAGAATTCAGGAAGCAGAAGCCAAGGCTAAGGCAGATGCAGAAGCCCAAGCTGCTGCTGAAGCTGAAACTCAGCAGGCTCTGATTCAGGGGGAGTCTTCCTCTGCGATCCCTCTGATTCTTAACACTCTGAAGGAAATCAAGCAAGATCAGAAAGAGATCAAGCAAGATCAGAGTGAGCTCCGGGCAAGGATGGACAAACAAGACGCTCTGAATGAAAACCTCCAGAATATGTTTGCCATGCTACTACAGAGACTTCCTCCTCCTCCAAACCCTTAGGCACTTAGGATTTATTTTTGGTTGCCTAGTGTTTTTGCTTCTGTCTTTTCTTTTTTAGCTCTGATATTCTCTTGAATCTGTTGTTTTTGACTGCTGTTTGCCTTTGTGCTGTTTAATGAAGTGTTTTTCTCTCTATTTTTTATGTTTTATGCCTTTTTGATTATGCCAAAAAGGGGGAGAAATTATTAAATAGCTCTGATGAAAACTATGTCTAAAACCTTAAGCATTCTGCAACAATTGTAGAAATAGTTCTGATATAAATAGCTCTGATTAAATAATAGCTCTGATTAAATAACTCTAACTTTAAAGTTAAGCATTTGCAGAAAGTTTTCAGAAACCTAATTACTTGGAAAAGCTCTGGTAAGAACTTCTGAACTCCCTAGCGCTAACTCAGGGGGAGCTTTTGTCTATCTGATCTAATATTTTTCATGTTTCATCTGATAATTTTTATTTGTTTTGTCATCATCAAAAAGGGGGAGATTGTAAGAACAAAAATAGTTCTACAATAGATTCCATGATTTTGATGATAACAAAGGATGAAACCAAAAGTGGCACCCTAACGAAAAGTTTCTAAGTGTGCAGGGTTCTAAAGAAAGAAGAAATAAATCTGATGATGTCATCAGATGCAAAACAAGATCAGATGCAAAATCTCAAGTATCAGAAGCATCTAAAGTGAAATCTCGTTTCAAGAAGCTCTGACTCTGGACAAAACTACAAAATATCAGAAGCATCTGAACATGAAGTAAAGTCTAGAAGCTCTGACTCTGAACAAATGCCTTCTGCAAAGTCTGAAGTTATCAAGCGTCATCTGAACTTTCAAGAGATAACATCAGAAGCCAATTTCTCCAGATACACAAAGACTCTAATCAGAATTGTTAATCATGATGAAGTAACGTTTAAGCCAAGTTAAAGTTCTGCAAATGGATTTCCTCAATTAGAAAGAGACGTTAATCTCCACTTCCAAGAGAAAAGATACTAATTGTGGTAAGTAGTCACTTCTAAGTGAAAAAGTCTACTGCAGAAGCTATTAATGGAATGGCGTAATTACATCTCAATATCCAATAGATTCAACGCTACTTCAACTCTACTTCAACTCCTATAAATAGAGAAGAAATCTCATTCAGCATATACGAAGAAATCACTAGCCAAAACTATACTGAAATTATATCACGCTCAAGAAAAACATCTTTGTTCTTCAAAGATTTTCACTAAGCTTTTGCTTATCAAGTGAAAAATTTGTTCTTAAGTTTGTAATATTTGCTTTCTTAGAAGCATTCTAGATTACACATCTTGTATCTATTTTTATTTGATTTCCTCAAGTGACTCTTTGTAGTCTGTAGACTTGAGAGGACTAAGAGATTTTCTTCTCTCTTAGGGGTTGTTTGTAATCTTTCAAGATTAGTGGATTAAGTCCTTGTTGAAGGCGAAATCACCTTGGCCGGGTGGACTGGAGTAGCTTTGTGTTATAAGCGAACCAGTATAAAATCTTTGTGTGATTTTCATTTTGCAAAAGCGCTTAATTTTTCAAACAATTCAAACCCCCCCTTTCTTGTTTTTCTCACCTTCAATCATGAAGTCAACTATGCATTGTTAAGAACTTTTAAGTAATGTGTTTTTAAATCGCTTCGTTTAAAGTGGCTTTGATCGTCATGTAAGTGACTTGCACTAGAAGTGATCAATCTCATGGTTACTTCATGTACTAGTTCATGTGACTTGATACACTGAGATGCTTCCAAGCTCTCGTTTTTGTGTTTTACTTCCTTGCCTTTTTTAAAATCTTTGATTTCGTTATATAGGACCTACAAAGTTTTTTAAAGTGTCTAAAAGGTTTTTTGGTCTATTCAACCCCCCTCCCCCCTTCTAGACAGTGTTGTTTCTATATTCTCACCCAATAATTGGTATCAGAGCTCGACTTTTGATCAAAGTCTAGAGACTCAAAAAGTTGAGGATATGGTTCCTACGATCCTAGAAGAGTTTTCTCAAACTTTATGGAAGCCTATGCAGTTTAATGAATCCGTATGAAACTACATTGAGTTACTTGTGTTTGATTATTCATTGCAATGCATTACGTAGATTAATTCAAAGTAAAACCTTACTAGAATTTTCTTAAAGGCATTAATTATACTTAAGATATTATATATGTTTTTATTCATCTTGGATTGAACTAACAATTTTTATGAGATATGTGGAGTAGGTTTGGCATTGTTTCTTAAAGGTTATTCCAGATTGATCCTAATTTTGAAGGTCGTGAATTCACACTACAACATGCTGAAAAGTATTATGAGAAAAGGAATTAGAAACAAAAGCATATTCTTGTGACCTATTATTCCAAGGTCATTATAAAAAAAAGATGAAGGAAGTTTTCTAACTATTGGAAATGATTCTCTGAAGTTTCAACTAACTACAAAATACTCAAGGAATGTACTTGAAGGGCTTATCAATCGTCCAAAAGTTGAATCAGTGATTCGGGATTGACAAGTTCTGTTAATCAATAATGATCATAGTATTATCATTTCAAGTTTATTTGAAGCCTTGTGAAGGAGGAGTCCGATAATATTCTTCAAATGTTCAAGAGGATTTCTATCCAATTCGTATTTCACATTTTATGTTTAATGCTTATGATTGTCCCTATTGTTGATTTCCATTTGGTATCGTAATCAACAAGTTATGCTTAAATCGGTATGATCGTTTCAACCTCCTTTATTTCTTTCGTGTATTGTGTGATTTGTATATGTCTGTGTATGTGTTATGCTTGTGCATTCATCTATTAATTGCTAAATCATTCAAAGCATCAGTTTATCATTTATGTCTTCCGCTCATTGCATTCATCTGCATCGTTCATACATTCACACATCCTCATTATTACCATGCATTAAAAAATTTGTGCATTTGCATTAAAACGCATTTGCATTAAAATTAATTTTATCATTTTCATTATAAAAGGCTCAATTGTTTTTTTACTCATTCATAAGATAAAATTCTATTTTCTCTCATAAACATAAAAAGGATTTCAAGTATTTTTGGTGTTTTTGTGAAAGTCTCAATTTCCTTTAAACTTTTAAAAAATTTAGCATTTTGATTCGAATCAATAAGTTTTAACTAACCCATGATTCGAATCATTTTTCTAGGACTTGAGACGTTTCATTTTGATTCGAATCAAACACTTTACACTAATTATGTGATTCAAGTCATTTTTTATGGATTTCATATCTGTTCAATTTGATTCGAATCAAATTTTAAAATTGATCTGAATCAAAACCTGAAGGGTCACACTGAATTCACTTGTCTTTAATTTTTTCATTTTCTCAAACTTCATTTCACCATTTTTTTCTTTTGATCATCTAAAACCCTAACCTGAGCAATTTTATAAAATCACTTCTCATCATCATCATCTACCATCTCATTTCACATCATCACTCATCATCACCAATCCATCACCATCATGTCTTATGAGTATGGATACCGTGGAAGGCTTGACAAATAAAAGAACAAGCAACATGTTGTTGATTCCATAAAGATCAAGGGTGAAAGTTCAAGGCATCAAGGCATCCACAAATGGAGTTTTGAGTAAGAAGGCTTATCGTTCATCTGCATCAGGTTCATCTTCTCTGGAAATGCTTTGTGGTAATGTTACTCACTTATTTCCTGAGGATAGTATGCAAAAGTACCTAGATAAGTTTCTTAACAAACCTGTAGATCCTGAGTATTTTGTTGATAATATTGTTGAAGTTGAGTTGAAAATAAAGTTTCTGAAATCATTCGTTGACAACAATCTGTCCATATTTATTGGCATGAATAGGAAGTACAACCCTGATTATGTCAAGGATTTCTATTTCAATCTAGAACTCACAAATGCAGGTCTAGAAAGCAAGTTTAAGAACAAGGTTGTGAAATTCAACTATTATCATTTCATCACTTGTTTTAGATTGAAATGTGAAGGTACCAACGTGTCAAATACAAAAGAAAAGAACTATGATAAAGTCACTTTTGTTTTGGAAATTTCTAAATATGTTTGTGAACATATGGAGATGTCAAACTTGAGAATCAATCATATCAAGTTTGTCTTGAGGTTGATTCATTGTATTATAGTGAAGATTTTGGCTAGGAAATCGGGAAACTCTACCAGGGCTAATGAGAGTGATTTGTTTCTAATATGGTTTATTATTCACAATACTGACAGAGCCAAGAATAACTAGGTTAGATTCATCATTTACATAATGATTTATTATGGATAACCCTAAGAGACCCATCTACTTTTCTTCCTTTGATCAGGAGGAAGATCTTACCGAGTCTCCAAAAATTCTTATTATGGTGTTGTGGAAAAGCTAGGGTATTATAAGGATTTGAATGATGATTATTATTATCTAGAGGGTTCTGGCAGGCAGATTTATGATGATAAGATTCTTGATAAGGAAGTTACTAAGACGATTGGTATGTTTAAGTTTGATGGAAGTGTTGTTGCTTCTACATTTGTTGATGTGAAGGCACTTTAGGATGATGTGCTTCAGAAGCTTCTTGCAGATAAACTGATTAGGGAGGATTGAATTAATGTTCTTGCTCATGTGGTGAAGAGATAAAAGTGAATATGAAGGAAGAAATTCAAGCTTCAGAAGGACATATGGCTTATCAGATTGAAGTATTGAAGAGCTTAATTGACTATCTTGGTAGTAACAACTTCATTTTCCATCACGACACTATTGCAGCAAGTATTCCTGATTTAGAAGACACTGTTGTTGTAACTGCACCTCCTCCACCATCCTCTGGTTTCTTTCCTAATGATCTTGTGTGATATTTCATATCATTTCATATCATGACACTTAGAATATATAGTTTATTATCATGTCTATTTTTATTTGATCTATGATGTTATGATCTTTTGATCCTTGCTTATCAAAACAACTTGTGTGTACCATGTGAATTGTATAATGTTAATTCACGTTGTTTTGGTATTTCTGATATTCACTTAGTTTCTATTTTTATCTTGTTATTTATTTCATGTTGCATATTTGTGTTAATTCTTATATGAGAATGAGTTGATCAATATTTTGAGGATTTGATCAAGCTCTTGATAACCATCAATAACTAAGACCGACTCATCTAGAAACTTGTGTGAACCTTGTGTGTGTATGTTCATCATTCATCAAAACTGAATTACTTGACTAATCGCTCATAATATCAGTTGTTGTTGAGATTATCTGGCATTGTTCAACATCTTCATCCTTAGTCTTTTTCCTTGTTTATGGACCATCCTCTAAAGATTGAGTGTAAGGAATAGTAGAGGTACATTAGGGTACCTAATCTTTTTATGTGTAGCTATTTTGTTTTAAACGGGTGCATGTATCTTTTCTTGAGTGAAGTTTAATATTGAGGGGTTATATAACAAGATGAGAGTTTTCATTATACTCCAAGGAAGACTTTGCCAGAATCAAGTATCAATGGTTCATAAGGCGGAGTTGAAAGTTGTCCTTCTTTGGTGGAATTGACGAAAGATTGCTAATAGACAAAATTGAGTATTGTCTAATATACGCTCAGTTAATGGAAATCACTCAGACAAGAAATCGGTGGGATCATGGGGATCGCCGAAGCACTATATATCTTTGCGTATCTTTATATTTCCCTATCCTTTTATGTTTCAAGTATTCATTAATTACATATATGCTGCTACATATTTGTAAGATTGCATTGATCATATACCATATAGGTTAGACCGTGCTTATAGTGATTTAATGTATAAGCTTAGGTATGTGGTATATCAATCTTAAGGAATCATCATGAAGTAAATTATGCATTGTTAAGAACATCTAAGTAATCTATTTTTAAATCTATTCGTTTAAAGCGACTTTGATCATCATGTAAGTGACTTGCACTAGAAGTGATCAATCTTATGGTTACTTCATGTACCAGTGCATGTGGCTTGGTTCATTGAGATGCTTCAAAGCTCTCGTTTTTGTTGTTTGCTTTTGTGCCTTTTTTAAAATTTATGATTTACTTGTATGGGACCTAATAAGTTTTTCAAATTGTCTAAAAAGTTTTTAGGGCTATTCAACCCACCCCCACCCCCACCCCCTTCTAGACATTATTGTTTCTATATTTTCACCCAACAAAGGTTGTTTATGGGATGTATGCCTTAGGCTACAAAATTATATGACGATAAAAATGTAGAAGCTTGTATCATCATTATGATGGTTTGGGGACCTTGCTCTACTGTCTAGCAACCACCGAGATGAATGATCCTGTAAAATGATTCACCCATTTTAAAATTTGAAAGTGGGGAAAAGGTTTGAGTTTGGACACCTTTTATCGAGAATATCCTTAAAAGTTGATACATGAAAAGAATTAACGTAAAACATACAATATGAGATAATTTTTTATGAAATAAAGCGTTAAAGTGGCACACATAAGTTCAAATTGGGACATACTTCAAGGTACCTTGTTTAAATTTCAAAAAAGTGGATCAAGAAAAAGCTCTAAACCCATGATAACTAAACCATCACAACCTTAATTGAACTTTGCATTCTCAGCATGAGGTGGGTCAGATTGGGAAGCAAAGGTGGTTAAACTCATTGAAGAACCACCAATTGTAGCAAGAGGGTTGGCCTAGGAAACCTTAACTTCCCTATTGTCAGCTTAGCCTCAATTGAAGTTGTGTTCTCTTTGAAAAATTTATAATGATTTGTTTTGGCCTTTTATCTACATAGGGAAGAACAAAAACATATAGCAAAAATAAAAAGGCGGAAAAAAGAAAAAATCACTAGATCACAAAAAAATCAAGGATTTTGGCCATCTCCTTCCAGTTGGACATCGTCACTAAATATTTAGTATATATGTATTGAACCTTTATCTTGAGTTTCATTTTTTTCTCTCAATGTTAGTGGATTTTTCAGAGCCACCAACGAATTCTAGAATCCATAGTAAATATTTCTTCTCAAGTTCATTCAAGTTCTCCTCATTAGGCACAACTTTGTTCTATATTTCTCAAAGTATGATTGTCTCCAACAATGATGGAAACACACCTCACAAATAGGAACATTAACTTTACGTGGTACTTATTAAACGGTCTTTTATATAGTCAAGGAAACATCATTAGTTTTGGGTCACATAAATATGAATTTGATGTTATTGAGAAATTGAGTAAAAACTTCAAATATTTTAAGGGATATTTTTGAATAAAATCAACCCTAATGGAAAGAGATAGACTCTCATATAAGCTAAAATATGGATAAGAAGTCACCTATCGACTCTTGAGCATCTAGAAAAAGGTACATTATCTGGTAGGCAAGGATAATCGTCCAATAGTTATGGTACAGTTGCAATGACACCATTCTAAGGTACACCATAATTTATTTCTCAAACCTCAAAAAATGTAAGATCAACTCCCATTTCCCTAAAGACTAGGTCATACACGGGAAATAAAGTATGCATACATTCATAGAAAAATCAAAAAGAGGAAGATGGATCTTATGGAATATTATCACCATAAGGCATGTCTATATTTTTACCATTTCATTAGAATATGAATCCTCTAGGTCGAAGTATACGAGTGAGGTCCTCGAATAGTAATTATCTTCTCACTAGTATCTTTTGAGCATGTTCCGGTCCATCAAAGGCCCCAAATCATGAGCCCTGATTGTTTTACACATTATACATGTTCACACAAAGAGAAAGAGTGTGTATGAGGAATGAAACCCTATTTACCCATCATTTCATTATATATGAAATTACTTAATACTATGTTTTCCAACAGTAATGGTTTCCCATAGGAAATTATAAGATTTCTAATCTAAGCTCCTTTTTGTTTGAGTAATAATGTAGGGAAGAAGAGAGAGTCTGGTAACTCAAAAGGATTAGTTCTCCCATAAAGGAAACACCATACTCAAAAGAGTGGGTGCCACTGCAAGCTAGAACAAGTAAGAAGTAAAATAGCATATATAAATAACAGAGCAAAATAAGAAGAACGTACCAATTAAGGAAGATTATAGATATGTTTGACAATAAAGAGGAAGCTTTGATGATGATAATGATATCCCTATAAGCTTACATGAAAAATGAATGTTTATTTTGATAATTACCCCTAGGGTGATCGGTCGGGGTCGATATGACTGACCCATAATAGTTTCCCCCCAAGCCTGTGCCTTTGCTCGACAAGGCATGGGTTTGTTACCTGAGCTTTGGTTGCTGACCACTCTCGTCTTTATGTTTGGAAGAGAAAAAGAAAAAAAATCAGTTCTGGGGATTTGTACATTTAATGCTTCTTACTTCAATTGTTATTTCTGTAGTGCCATAATTACGACTCTTGGGAGAAAAAACATTTTGAGTGTTGCATGTGTGTGATTTTGACGTGTATGGTAGGATGTGTTTCCTTTTTCATTCTATAATATAGTCTTTAAATACATAACATTGCTTTCTTTGAGCCTTTTCCCTAATTTATCACTTATCTCATTCTTTAGCGTTTCACTTCCCTCCATCTAAAAGGTTAGCGTAATATGGGTAAAAAAATAAAAAAATGAGCGCTCACAAATTCCAGAAATTTAAAGGAGGGAAGATCCAATTAACAACAATCAAGGGATCTAAGACATCATGCACTCACCAGTGCCCCTATGCCATGTAATAAGGGGTTATGTCACCTAAAACTCCAAGTTATTATGGTAGTTACGAGTCTCAGGCTATAATCATGACACACTTGTTCATAGGTCAACATCTCCTAAATAGCAAGTCTCGTGTGAAAGAAGTAAATGGTAGAAAATACTATTAAAGTTCCATCACATTCTAACAAAGAAAACACAAAAAACCAAAAAGTCAAAGCGGGCTCCAAAGTAAACTCTCCTAGACAAATTCAATTTCAAGTATGTGAAGTCTAAAACACGTAAAGAAGAACAAGTTGAATTAGTAAGCCAAGCTCATGCTTCGTCGACCCAGTATTAAAGCCATAATGTTCTAGACTAAATCGATGGTCAACCTATGAACGCCTAATATAGAAGATTGTGTAAATAAATCAAAAGCCCAAATGCCTCACTAGATGAGTTTGGCCACAGATTTAGAGGAATCATGGTCTACAAATATTTATTCTCTAAAACATTGTCCACAAGAGAAGGTTCTATAGGTTCAAACCCTATAACCCTAGTACAACCAGAAGAATTACTCTCGAGGTAGATAAAAGAGCTTGAGGTGTTACAAATTGAATGATGATCATTGGGGTAAAGTGACAGTGATTTTTGGAGATAAAGCTAGATTTATGGGATCCTCTTCTTTTATTACTTATTATTTTTAAATTTATTTTACACATGTTTTTTTATTAGTAGCATCTGTTAGATAAATTTTTCTATAGAAAGTGAATTTATGAAAAATAACTTTAAAAATAAATCATACAACTTCTTATGATGAAAATTTGGATTTAAAATTCTTTCAAAATTTTAAATTGTAAATTTCGCAGCTGTACAAGTTTATATTTCAGAAAAATATATAAATTCTATATTTGAAATCAGAAAATTATATAGATTAAAGTAATATATGTAAAATAATTAATTTCTAAATATTTAATAAATATTGAAATAATAATAATAATAGTAAAGAATAGTTAGAGAATAAGAATTACATGTTGATAAGTTATCATAAGGGGTACATGTACTTTTTTTTTACCAAGTAGTATAAAGTTTCCTTTACTGTATATATGGGCATGCTGTCAAATTTTGTACCAAGTAAGATAACTCCATTCATCTATAAATAGCCAATGCATGTTTAGACAAATCACACACCCAATTGAACAAAGCTTAAGTGGTAGCAGCAAGTGAAGTACTACTGTAGGTAAAGAAAATACTTCACTTCTTTTTTATTTTTGGTATAGAAAAAGTATAAGAACAATATTATAGGTGTATACACACTTTTATATATATATATATATATATATATATATATATATATATATATATATATATATATATATATATATATATATATATATATATATATATATATATATATATCTCATGACATTGAAAATTTGAGATTTTATATCAATATGTGTTTGTAGTGGTTATTAATGGTGTTGGTGATGTGGTGATTAACAATGATGAATAAAGTAAAGAAACATATAAGGAATTTATTAACCACTTGACTTAAGAGCAATACAGGTTGTTTCTTATAATACGATGAAGTATATAAGACTGAGGATAGGTTCGGTTGGGTCGACTACAGATCTTCTAGGGGTCATATGTTTTTCAAACTCCTACCAATGGCCAGTGATAACCACTCTGACTGGAGGAAATCATAATACCCGACACAGTGATACCTGACTGTACAAGACTATCTAAAATAAGGTGTGGCGCTCAGGCCAGAATGGTTGGAGTAGAAGTTGAGTATCTACTCATTGCAAACAATCATGATATGGCAGTTGAAACGATCTTACACTCATGTTGAAATAGATGTCTCCATTGAGTAGGATTAAATAAGAAAATTGAAAACTAACACTATTGATAGTCAATAAAAATATGAATTCTATCATGACTAACATTTGTCTTGTGATCATTGACAGGATATTCTATATTCTTGATTGGTAAATGCTTTTGTGATTAAATGATTCTACATGATTACTTTATTTTTTGTTTCTACATGTGAAATTAAACCATTTAATATATGATGTTCTATTTTACAAAATATTGCATATAATTGTATAATATTATGTGTAACCTTGTGACACCATTACGATATAAACTTGTGTGCTAGTATTCTATCCCTTACATTAAAGATGATGATGGGGGAGCCGCTGAATCATTCGGGTACTCGGAGAATTAAGTGTCTGGAGGAACTAGGGGAGGCGGTTCGGGAAATAGACAGGAACACCTAAACTTTAAAATTTACGGGACATGTAAGAACTACCGAAGGAATAAGAGGACTAGTTGTTTCTTCCATTACACATCACATCACTTTAGAGTTGGTACTGCCAATGGAAAAGATGATTGGAGCACTCACTTTAGATAGTGTTGGGGCGGCTTCTACCTATGCCAGACATAGAGGACCTAGACCTCGTAGACGTCTGTCTCCACGTGTTAGAGTTCATGGTACACATGTTCCTCAGTATGATAACACTAGGGTAGGTGAAAATGGATTTGCAAGGAATGGTCGTATTGAATCAAAGGAGGATCCTTCTGAATATGTAGGAGATAGTGGTGTCATTGGGGATCTCCCCAATCGACACTAGGTATATGCTGATGGGTGACTCTTAGTGGTGGAAAGTTTGGGGATAATTTTGGGATAGTTTGTAGACTAGATAGGTCTATGTTCTTAGACTTTTCTTTTGATAGTGCTGAATTTGAAGGATGTGATTATAACTATGTTAGATCTGATTAAGGTGTTTGTCTTGCAGGTAATATAAGAATAATCATCTATATATGGTGCTTGTATAATATGTAAGCCTATAGACAAAATAATCAGTATTGGTGTGTATTGCAATATAATGTATAATATATGAGTGTATTTGCTTGTATTAAAAAAATGAATTTAAGATTTATTTCAAATAGTTTTAAAAAGGTCTGAATAAAATTACGGATTATAATATATGTTTAAAATAACTATTTAAGACATAATACTATTTGAAATAGTTATTTTCCTTATATATTATTATGTCTTGAATAGTTATTTTAAAAATATATTATAATCCGTAGTTTTATTCAGACCTTTTTAAAACTATTTCAAATAGTATTTTCCTTATATATTATTATGTCTTAAATAGTTATTTTAAACATATATTATAATCCGTAATTTTATTCAGACCTTTTTAAAACTATTTGAAATAAATCTTAAATTCATTTTTTTTTGTTTTTTTTAATATAAGCAAATACACTCATATATTATACATTATATTACAATACACACCAATACTGATTATTTTTCCTGTAGGCTTACATATTATACAAACACGATACATAGATGATTATTCTTATATCACCTGCAAGACAAACACCTTAATCAGATCTAACATAGTTATAATCACATCCTTCAAATTCAGTACTATCAAAAGAAAAGTCTAGGAACGTAGACCTATCTAGTCTACAAACTATCCCAAAATGGTTCCCAAACTTTCCACCACTAAGAGTCACGCATCAGCATATCACTAGTGTCTATTGGGGAGATCCCCATTGACACCACTGTCTATTTTCCAAAGGACATCCGCTAGTTCCTCCAGACACTCAATTCTCCGAGTACCCGAATGATCCAACGACTCCCCCATCATCATTTGTAATGTAAGGGATGAAATACTCGTATACAAGTTTATATCGTAATGATGTTATAAGGTTATACATAATATTATAGAATTATATGCAATATTTTGTTAAATAAAATATCATATATTAAATGGTTTAATTTCACATGTAGAAACAAGAAATAAAGTAATTACGTAGAATCATTTAATCACAAAAACATTTACCAATCAAGAATATAGAATATCCCGTCAATGATCACAAGACAAATGTTAGTCATGATAAAGTTCATATTTTTATTGACTATCAATAGTGTTAGTTTTCAATTTTCTTATTTAATCATACTCCATGGAGACATCTATTTCAACATGAGCGTAAGGCTGTTTCAACTGACATATCATGATTGTTTGTAATGAGTAGATATTCAACTTCTACTCCAACCATTCTGGCCTGAGCGCTACATCTTATTTTAGACAGTCTTGTATAGTCAGGTATCACTGTTTCGGGTATTATGATTTGTTTTGGTCAAGATGGCTATCACTGACCATTGGTAGGAGTTCAAAACACATGTGGCCCCCCAGAAGATATGTAGTAGACCCAACCGAATCTATCCTCAGTCTTATGTACTTCATCGTATTATAAGAAACAACCCATTTTGCTCTTAAGTCAAGTGGTTAATAAATTCCTTATATGTTTCTTTACTTTATTCACCATTGTTAATCACCGCATCACCAACACCATTAATAACCACTATAAACACATATTGATATAAATTCTCAAATTTTCAATGTCATGAGTTCCTAATTATAACTAATAATATATATACAATTACCATATTTCTTGTGCTCATCAAAACTTATTATTAGTAAATCCCGTTACCTTTGATCTTTTCAATTTAACTTGAGTAATCACTTCCCAAATTTCTACAATATCTATTTACTCAACAACGTAACTACATTTCAACTAATCATCATTATAATTAAAATTCTAACATGTATTAAATTAAAGTATAAAAATAGAATTAGTTAATTATAATTTTAATACCATATCTATAAAAATTATTATAAATGTAATGTTTATAAATCTAAGAACATTTATTAACAACTTGTTTTATTATAAAGAGTATCAATTAAAATGATTAATAGTTAATATTTTTGAAAAATAAGCTAACTAATTAAATTGAAGAAACGTAACTATTGTTTGGTATTAGAAAAATTAGCGTATTATATACCATCCAATAACGTAATTAATATTGAAAAATGTTTGTAATGATAATTCAAAATATACAAAACTTAGTATAAAATTTATTACATCAGTTAGTTCAAACTTTTTTTTCTTTTTCTTTTTTTAAGTAGAAAAATATTCCTCAAAAGATAAATAGGAATCATAATTTACATACTCATTCAATACCAATTAGTTATATAAGTGTGTATACACCTATAATATTGTTCTTATACTTTTTCTATACCAAAAATAAAAAAGAAGTGAAGTATTTTCTTTACCTACAGTAGTACTTCACTTGTTGCTACCACTTAAGCTTTGTTCAATTGGGTGTGTGATTTGTCTAAACATGCATTGGCTATTTATAGATGAATGGAGTTATCTTACTTGGTACAAAATTTGACAGCATGCCCATATATACAGTAAAGGAAACTTTTGGTAAAAAAAAAAAAGTACATGTACCCCTTATGATAACTTATCAACATGTAATTCTTATTCTCTAACTATTCTTTACTATTATTATTACTATTTCAATATTTATTAAATATTTAGAAATTAATTATTTTACATATATTACTTTAATCTATATAATTTTCTGATTTCAAATATAGAATTTATATATTTTTCTGACATATAAACTTGTACAGTTGAGAAATTTACAATCTAAAATTTCGGAAGAATTTTAAATCCAAATTTTCATCATAATGGTTAGAAGTTGTATGATTCATTTTTGAAGTTATTTTTCATAAATTCACTTTCTATAAAAAAATTATCTAATAGATACTACTAATAAAAAAAACATGTGTAAGATAAATTTAAAAATAATAATATTAGTAATAAAAATTTAAATTTTAGAGTGTTATATTACTACCCTACTAAAAAAAATCATCCTCGAAATTGTGTACCTTTAAATTAAATTTGGATATTGTAGTCTCATATTATCTTCTAATTCTCATGTTGAATCTCCCGTTGTTTGATCACATACTACTATAACTAAGCAAATTTATTTTCCTCTTAGTTGTTTGACTCTTCTATCTTTAATCCTTATAGGAGATGTCTCGTAGGACAAGTTTTCTTTCAAGGAAACTTCATCGAGTTCAATTATATGAGATGGATCATGAACATATTTTCTTAGTTGTGAAACATGTAAGACATTGTGGATTTTTGAAAGAAAAGGTGATAAAGCAATTTAATAGGCTACTGGACCAATATGATGAACGATTTGGTAGGGTCCAATGAATTTTGGAGTGAGCTTTCTGGCCTTAATAGCTCTACCAACCCCAGTCATTGATGTGACTCTCAAAAATACGTGTTCACCTTCCTGAAATTCGAGAGGTCTTCTCCTTCGGTCGGAATAATTTTCTGTCTACTTTGTGATATTTTCAATCTTTCGAGAATCATTCTTACTTTTTCAGTTGTTTGTTGTATGATATCTGGTCCAAGCATAATACTTTCTCCATCCTTATACCAACATAAGGGTGTTTGACATTTTCTCTCGTACAAAGCTTTGTATGATGTCATCCTTATACTTGAGTGAAAGCTATTATTGTACGTAAACTCAATCAATGGTAACAGATCATCCTAATTTCCACAATTGTCTAAAATGCATGCTCTTAACAAATCTTCTAGAGATTAAATTGTTCTCTATGTCTATCCATCTGTCTGAGGGTGATAAGCAGAGCTTAACCGTAAATTTGTTCCCAAGGCCTTATGTAAGCTTTTCCAAAGATCAGATGTGAGTTTGGGGTCTCGGTCAGAAATAATGGTCGAAGGTACTCCATGAAGTCTTATAATTTCCCTGATGTAAATCTCAGTGAGCTTTTCCACATAATAATTTACCTTCACATGTAAGAAATGAGCTGATTTTGTCAACCTATCTATAATTACCCATATGAAATCATAGTTAAGTCAAGTTTTTGGTAATCCCACAATAAAATCCATTGAGATAGTCTACCATTTCCATTATGGAATATCTAATGGTTGAAGCATACCAGTTGGCCTTTAGTGTTCCACCTTTGCTTTTTGACATGTTAGACATAATGCAACATACTCTGCTACTTGCCTTTTCATTCTTGGCCACCAAAAATTTAACTTCAAATCTTTATACATTTTGGTGCCTCCTGGATGAATACTCAACATACTCTTATGTTCTTCATCCAAAATCACTTTCCTCATTTCTAAATTATTTGGAACACAAACCCTCGTGTTACATCTTAGAATTCCATTAGTTCCCAAATTGAATTCAGTGGTTCTTTCTTGTCCGATCAGTTTCTTTTTTCCTTGTAGATATTCATCACTTTCTTGTTGATGGAGAATATCTTCCATAAAATTGTTCGAAACCTTGATAATTCCTAAACAAATCTTTCCGGTGAAAACTTTCACGGCTAAATTTAGATCTCGAAACTTTTCTATCAATTTTAGTTCTTTATCCATCATGGAAGAAATGTGAATTGCCTTTCTACTTAATGCGTCCGCTACTACGTCTACTTTTCCGGGATGATATAGTAAGGGAAAGTCATAATCCTTGAGGAATTCTATCCATCGTATTTGTCTCATGTTAAGTTCTTTCTGGTCGAAAAGGTACTTCATACTTTTATGGTCACTGAAGACTTCAAATGTAGGTCCATACAAATGATGTCTCAAAATCTTTAACGCAAATACGACAGCAGCAAGCTCTAGGTCATGAGTTGGGTAATTGCGCCCGTGAGTTTTTAATTGTCTTGAAGCATACGCCACAACTCTTTTGTGTTGCATAAGAACACAACCTAACCCTTGATGGGAAGCATCACAATAAACTTCATATGGTTTATTTGGTTATGGTAAAACTAACACTAGTGACGTTGTCAAACGTTGTTTCATTGTTTGAAAGTTTTCCTCACACTTCTCAGTCCATACAAATAGTTAATCTTTCCTTGTGAGTTGTATTAAGGGTGCCACTATCTTCGAGAATCCTTCGATATATCTTCGATAGTATCCCGCCAAACCAACAAAACTACGAATCTTAGTTACTGTTCTCGGTCGCTCCCATGAGAGTACAATCTCTACTTTTATAGGATCCACTGCTACACCCTCATTTGTAATCACATGTCCTAAGAAATTTACTTCTTAAAGCCAAAATTCACATTTTTATAGTTTTGCGTATAACGTCTTTTCACGTAGAATTTGCAAAACTTGTCGTAAATGATCCTCATGCTCTTCAAGGGTTTTCGAATAAATGAGGATAACATCAATAAACACAACTACAAATTTATCAAGGAACGGATGAAAAATCCGATTCATGTAGTCCATGAAAATGGCTGGAGAATTCGTCACACCAAATGGCATTAAGAGATATTCATAATGTCCATAATGAGTCCTAAACACCATTTTGGATATACCCACGTTCTTCACTCTGATTTGGTGATATCCTGTTCTTAAATCTATTTTCGAGAAGATAACCGCCCCACGAAGTTGATCCATCAAGTCGTCAATGCGTGGAAGTGGGTATTTGTTTTTTATCGTCACCTTGTTTAGTTGGCGATAGTCCATACAAAGCCTTGAGCCTCCATCCTTTTTCTTTACCAACAATATCGGAGCTCCCCAAGGCGAAACACCTGGTCTAATGAACTGTTTTGACAATAGATCTTCAAGTTGAGCTTTTAACTCGGCTAGTTCAGTAGGCGACATTCAATATAGTGAGATGGATATCTGACCTGATCCAGGGATTAGATAAATCGAAAACTCAATATCGCGTACTGGAGGTAAACCTGGAACATCTTCTGGAAATACTTCCGAAAAATCTTTCACGACAGGAATTTCGCTCAAAATTGTCTCACTCGAAATTTCTAAGGATGATATTAAAATATATCCCTGGGCTCTTTCTTTTAAATGAGTTAGAGCATGACTAACAGATATAAGTCTAGAAATCTCGGGATCATGAAAAATTAACATTTTATGTTCACAATCTAAAAGGATATGGTTGGAAGATAACCAATTCATGCCTAAAATCACATTTAATTGTGTTAAAGGCAAACATATCAAGTCAATAAGATATTTCCTATTATGGATGACAATAGGACAATTCAAACAGACTGAATCTATAACTATAGGTTTTGACGTAGGAGTAGAAACGATTAAATCAAAAGGTAATGAAGCAATATGTAAATTTAATTGTTTCACGCGGTCTTAAGATATAAAATAATGAGTTGCTCCCGAATCAAACAACATAGTTAAGAGATTACCAGACATGTCGCATCTACCTTGTATAACCTTTTCATATTGTGAAGCTTCAACTCCACTTAAAGTATAAACCCTTCCTTTCTCCTTTTGCCTTGCAACTCTCACATTACTCATCACTGGTTGAACTTTCGCATCCATGCATTCCCTAGCCATGTGTCATATTTGTCCACATTTGAAACACATCATTCCTTTCACAGGACAAGTGTTATACAAATGGTCTTATTTCCCACATTTGAAACACTTTCGCGTAAGTTCTTGATTTTGATTCCTATTTGATCCATTTCCAATTATAGATGCAACTGGGCGATAGGGTCATTGATTCTGATCATTTCCCAAAGGTCAAAAATAAGGATTTTGGTATAATTGTTTTCCTTTCTAATTTCATCCCGAAGTTGGATGCTTAGACCTAGATGGCCCCCCAGCATTTCCTCGGTTGATTCCACCCTCCTTCATTGCTTTTATTTTCCTACATTTTTCCACAAGAGGTTGTAATTGACGAGTCTCCAAAGGTAAGACAAATTCCTTGATGTTATACCTTAATCCACCCTCAAGTATTTCACATAACCAATCCTCTTCAACCTGCTCCTGAAAAAAAACGAAAATATTTCGCCAACAACTCTAACTTAGGCGCATATTCTTCAATCATCATTCCACCTTGTTTCAGAGTGTGAAATTCTTGCTCCTTTGCAATCCTAGCACTTTTGGGAAAATACTTTTCTAAAAATTTAGTACGAAATACCTCCCAGGTAACTTCCTAATTATTAGCTTCAACTATTTGTTTGGCTCCTTTCCACCAACACTCTGCATCTCCGAGCAACAAATAGGATGCATAGTTTACTTTTACCCCATCAGGATAATTTAGTACATTAAAAATTTTCTTGATTTCTTGAAGCCATAATCATCTTTTTCTTGCTTCACATCTCCATGAAATTATGGAGGATCATGACGTCTAAAGTCCAGTAATCCTTTTGATTCAACATCTTGTTCCTCCCTCTGTTGTTTTCGATGATCTCTCTGATTCTTCGCAACAGTTTGTTGTGCAATTGAAACTTCCATGTTAGCCATTACTTGGATAGACATATCCATGTTATTGTTAGCATTGTTGTTGTTACCTTCGACATCCCCAGTGTTTAAACATGTATTTCTATGATCCATTTGATTCCTAAAAGACAACATCAATCAAAATCTAATAGAAATTAAACAACTAATAGAGTTTTCACACAACAAAACATAATAGACCCTAAACCTAAATTTATCCTAGAAATCCAAACCGTGCTCTGATACCACTTAATGTAACACCCTAAAATTTTCCTTATATAGTATTATGTCTTAAATAGTTATTTTAAAAATATATTATAATCCGTAGTTTTATTCAGACCCTTTTAAAACTATTTGAAATAAATCTTAAAGGCATTTTTTAAATACAAGCAAATACACACATATATTATATATTATATTATAATACACACCGGTACCGATTATTTTACCCGTAGGCTTACATATTATACAAGAACCATACATAGATGATTATTCTTACATCACCTGCAGGACAAACACCTTAATCAGATCTAACATAGTTATAATCACATCCTTCGAATTCAGTACTATCAAAAGAAAAGTCTAGGAACATAGACCTATCTAGTCTACAAACTATCCCAAAATGGTTCCCAAACTTTCCACCACTAAGAGTCACCCATCAGAATACCACTAGTGTCCATTGGAGAGATCCTCATTCATACCACTATCTCCTAAGTATTCAGAAGGATCCTCCTCTGATTCAACACGACCATTCCTTGCAAATCTATTTTCACCTACCCCAATGTTATCATACTGAGGAACATGTGTACCATGAACTCTAACACGTGGAGACGGATGACTACGAGGTCCAGGTCCTTTATGTATGGCAGAGGTAGAAGTCTCCCCAACACTATCTTATGTGAGTGCTCTGATAATCCTTTTCATTGACAGTACCGACTCTAAAGTGATGTGATGTATAATGGAAGAAGCGACTAGTCCTCTTATTCCTTCGGTAGTTCTTACATGTCCCGTAAACTTTAAAGTTTGGGTGTTCCTGTCTATTTTAAAAATGGCATCCCCTAGTTCCTCCAGACACTCAATTCTCTGAGTACCCGAATGACCCAGCGCACCCCCCCCCCCCAATCATCCTTTGTAATGTTAGGGATGAAATACTCATACAGAAGTTTACATCGTGATGATGTCACAAGGTTACACATAATATTATACAATTATATGCAATATTTTGTTAAATAGAACATCATATATTAAATGATTTAATTTCACATGTAAAAACAAAAAAATAAAGTAATCACGTAGAATCATTGAATCACAAAAGCATTTACCAATCAAGAATATAGAATAGCATATCCATGATCACAAGACAAATGTTAGTCATGATAGAATTCATATTTTTATTGACTATAAATAGTGTTAGTTTTCAATTTTCTTATTTAATCCTACTCCATGGACACATCTATTTCAACATGAGTGTAAGACCGTTTCAACTGCCATATCATGATTGTTTGCAATGAGTAGATATTCAACTTCTACTCCAACCATTTTGGCCTGAGCGCTACACTATATTTTAGTTAGTCTTTTACAGTTAGGTATCACTGTGTCGGGTATTACGATTTCCTCTGGTCATAGTGGCTATCACTGACCGTTGGTAGGAGTTCAAAACATATGTGGCCCCCAGAAGATATTTAGTCGACCCAACCGAACATATCCTCAGTCTTATATACTTCATCGTATTATAAGAAACAACCTGTTTTGCTCTTAGATTAAGTGGTTTATAAATTCCTTATATGTTTTTTTACTATATTCACCATTGTTAATCACCAACACCATTAATAATCACTGCAAACACATATTGATATAATTATAACTAATAATATATATACAATTACCACATTTCTCGTGCTCATGGAAACTTATTATTAGTATATCCCCTTACCTTTGAGCTTTTCAATTTAACTTGAATAATCACTTTCACAATTTCTACGATACCTATTTACTCAATAACGTAACAATATTTCAACTAATCATCATTATAATTAAAATTCTAACATGTATTAAATTAAAGTGTAAAAATAGAATTAATTAATTGTAATTTTAATACCATATCTATAAAAAGCATTATTAATGTAGTGTTTATAAAACTAAGAACATATATTAACAACTTGTTTTATTATAAAGAGTATAAATTAAAGTGACTAATAATTAATATTTTGGAAAAATAAGCTAACTAATTAAATTGAATAAACGTAATTATTGTATGGTATTAGAAAAATTAGCGCATTATATACCATCCAATAACTTAATTAATATTGAAAAACTTTTGTAATGATAATTCTAAATATACAAAACTTAGTTCTAACTTTTTTTCTTCTTTTTTTTTAAGTAAGAAAATATTCCTCAAAAGATGAATAAGAATCATAATTTATATACTCATTCAATACCAATTAATTATATAAGTGTGTATATACCTATAATATTGTTCTTATATTTTTTCTATACAAAAAATAAAAATGGAGTGAAGTTATCTTAGTTGATACAAAATTTGACTGCATGCCCATATATAGAGTGAAGAAAATTTTATATTACTTGGTAAAAAAAATGTACATGTACCCCTTATGGGAACTTACCAACCTGTAATTCTTATCCTCTAACTATTATTTACTATTATTATTATTACTTAAATATTTATTAAATATTTAGAAATTAATTATTTTACATATATTATTTAATCTATATAATTTTCTGATTTCAAATATAGAATTTATATATTTTTATGACATATAAACTTGTACAACTGAGAAATTTACAATTTAAAATTTCGGAATAATTTTAAATCCAAATTCTCATCATAACATAACATATTAATAATTTGTATGATTCATTTTTGAAGTTATTTTTCATAAATTCACATTCTATAGAAAAATTTATCTAACAGATACTACTAATAAAAAAAATATGTAAAATAAATTTAAAAATAATAATATTAGTAATTAAAATTAAAATTTTAGGGTGTTATACCTAATATAGAAGATTGTGTATATAAATCAAAAGCTCAAATGCCACACTAGATGAGTATGGCCACCAGAATTAGAGGAATCATGATCTACAAATATTTGTTCTCTAAAACATTGTCCACAAGAGACGGTTCTATAAGCTCAAACCCTATAACCCTAGTACAATCAGAAAAATTATTCTCAAGGTAGATCAAAGAGAGCTTGAGGTGTTACAAATTGAATGATGATTATTGGGTAAATTGGTCGTGATTTTAGGAGATAAAGCTAGATTTATGGGATCCTCTTCTAACGCTGAGGAAAAAGGTGTAAAGAATAACCATTTGCATAAAATTTATGACAACCATAATATTATGGATCTCCAAGCTTAGACTCACAAAAACCCTATTTTTCTAGGTGATTCTTTTAAAGATAACAACAAATGGGTTAAGAGGGCTTACATAATAGAGCTTGAAGAAAACCCTAAAATTATGGGCATAAATTTCTCGAACTATGAATTGATCCCCCAAAAGAGTTGGACGAGCTTTAAGCCATCCACGATCAAGGGCTTGATGAAGCCTCCTTGTAATATTGCTTCGACCATGATGATTAAGAATAACCAATAGATGAACTAGAGAATCACTTCAAACAAAAACTTTGATCGAGAGAGAAATTAAAAGATACTCGAGTCAAGTTACATAAAAATCAATAATGATGTTAGTTTTTACATTATAGGGGAATGGAATATGGGGACATTGTATAAAAAGGAAGATGGTGAGCTTATTATGGTGGCTATTTGGATTCAAAAGAGGATTTTATTTGGCACTCGGTGAGGTGCACCCTGCATCCCTACCATTTTAAAATACCCAATTCTAACCCTCATATAATTTACATTTCCAAAATTTTACAGTTTTTTTATAAAAACAATTACTTCCGAAACCTTTGTAAATCCCAAAAATCTGGTAGTTAAAACATAAATGTGGTAGAATTTTTTTAAACAATTATTGATCAAAATTTTTGGAATTGTACCAAACGTTTTACGTAAATCAATCACTTGAGTATGTGTTTATAAAAAAAATGGTATAACGAATTTTTCCTAACACTCTCATAAATCCAGTAGGCATGATACTGATTTTTTGAGTTTCCTTATATGGATGAAGATGGAAAGGATGAAACTTTGTAAGATTTTACACAATTATTCCATTCTACATTTTTTCTTTGGTCATTTATATTTTATAAATTTATGTAGATTTGTCATTAATTTATTTTATATTATATTTAAAGATATTTTGACTCGGTCATAAGTATTATCATGAACACAAAGTAATGATAGATAACATAATATTATAGTAGTTACCATTTGTTTAGTTGTTAGAAAGGAGGAAATTTAAAGAAAAATGGGAATCCAATTGTCACTTCTATAAAAGAGGCCAAGCTCCCTTTTTTGTTGAAATCAATTTCAAATTGTGGTGCTTGAATCGTAAAGATTAGATGTGGTATCCACAACTATGATCTAGAAAAGAATTTAGACACACACGATATACTCAGGAATTTAAACTAGATAAAAGACAATTTGTAAATGACATGACGAAGTATCACATAGTCTCAAAGTTTATATTGGGTGTGTAACGCCCCGATTTTCATTCTATTATTTATAATTTTATTTGAGCTTTTGGAGTGTCTTTTATTTAATTATTTATTTTTGTTTAGGTTAATGAGGATTGGAAGAACTTAATTATAATTTAATATTCAAATTATTGAAGATTTTGAGAAATTGTTGTTTTGTGAAATAAATTAGAATTTAACTAAATAGAGGGAGGTGAGTAGAGTAACTGAAAATTGAGGGAATTAATAGAAATTAGTAAAGTAAAATAAATTAGATTTTATTTAAAAAGAAGAAAAAAGTGGAAGTACGTAGAGTTTTTGGTGGAATAAATAGTAAGAATAGAATAGAGAAAACCCTAGCATAAAAGTGAAGGAGAAGAGTCTCCATAGCAAAAGTTTTCAAAGTTTCAAGCTTTTTTTTATAATCGAGGTAAGAGGGGATTATTCTATATATTGGTATCTAAGCATAGGAGATAGTGGGGATTCCTTAATCCATTTTCTTTTCTTAATTCCATTTTTCTTCCATTTGATGTGAAATTGAACCTTGAGATGGTTTGTTAAAAACCTCTCTAGATTGCTATTTTATAATTCTGAGTTATGCCTTGTTAATGATGTGAATTATGTGAATTATGTGAATCTATATGCTTAATTTAGATTTTTGATGTTCATGAATGTTGTGATGTTTTGTGAATATGATGATGATTTCATGATTAATTGATGATATATGTGTTGAATCTGTGTGTTTTTGGTGTGCTAAATGTTATATGAATCATGTATGGTGATTACTATGCGAGTGGGGTTGTATGGGACTTGAAAATTGAGATCTGGAAGTGTTGCAATGGTGAAAATGCATATTTTCTCACTCTTTTCAGTGGTGACGAGCGTCACCCTAGGTGATGGTTCACCCGTTATCGTGTTAGGGAAGAAGATTAGCTTGGACTAACTGAAGGGTGTGATGCAAACTGACAGTCTGACCGCCAGGGATTCGTGACGAGCGCCCTTATTTAACTATCAAGGCCTGACGGTCGTCGTGCCTGCGAGAGGTTGGCCGTCAGCCCTGTGTTGAATTTTTCTGGAGTTTTTACTCGATTTTTTGAGCAGTTTCTAATTTTCTGATTTATTCATTGTTGTTTGATGATGATTGATGAAAAAAGTGTTTGAGTTATTATGATTGACTTAATTGGTAAATGCCTCGTGAAGAAGAATTATTGATATGAAGATAATTAGGTTTGGTGGAACCAATGATGGGGCCATAAAATGGAAAAAATTGTTGATGGTGTATTTTAGGTTCAAAAGGAACCAAAGACGAGTATAGAAGTTGGAGGTATGAATGAGAATTTTTTATTTCTTATAGCATTCATGCATCATGTATATTGGAGCTAGATAGGACTTCAGTCCAGTGACCAGTAGGACTTTGGTTCAGTGACGAGTAGGACTTCGGTCTAGTGACGAGTTGGATACCTCAAAAACATACCTCTGAATATCCTAGATTTTTGTACCACATGAATGTGAGTAGAGGAGATGAACATTGCATACATAATTTCATATGTTAATTTATTGTTTACTATCATTTGATTTCGTGATTGGGATTGATTAATTATGATGATTATAGTATCCTTGTTGTTTTATGCACCATTTATATATGGAATATATTCTCACCATTTTCTATTTCCATGTTGTTTCATATGTATACTATGCAGATACTCAGGTAGAAACTTAGGAGCGTTAGACGTTACTTATTATGGAGGATGGTATAGTAGCCTACTCACTACTTTATTTCTTGTTTTGTTCGTTGTACCTTATAGTCTATTTAGTTTTATCTTGTGTTGCTCTGATAGCGTAAAACTAGGTTGGGAATATGTTATTTTGTTATTCTGAGTTATTTCATTGAATACTTTATGTCATGAATGAAGTTTATTTTCCACTTATGCTATGATTTTGCGAATGTCTGAGAGATATGACACTCTTTTTATATCTTTATATTTTCCACATGTGTTATAAATTATGTTTTAGGGTTTAGGGTGTTACAGGGTGCATTGAAAGATTGGAGTCTTGAAAAATATGACAAGTGTGCAAAGCAAGAAATACATATTGTTCTACTATGAAATCTCCGTACGCATAAATGTAACACTTGATGATTTTAATTCATGATAAACAATATTTTTATCGTACAAGAAATAAGTAGAACTCGAAAATTATGGGTGATATATCTTGGATACATCCTGAGTCAGTGAAGCTTTTGAATATATTTCATTTTTTCCATCTTTGACTCCACGTACAAAACCAACCGGTTCCTGCTCCCACTACTTGATATTGTTGGTGTTATGTTAAGGGATTTGATATTCTCTGTTGGGTTTACTTACTTAGAGCATTAACGGGAAGCCAATTTCACATGGGAAATGGAGAAGATGAAAGATATGTTCACGTCGGAGAAGTTGTTTTCCAAGGTTATGGTGACTGATAAAGAACACGATTTGATTAATGTCATTGAAGTTATTTTTCCAATCTCAATCCATCTTTTATGTAGTTTTCGTGTTGTGAAAAGTGTGGGGCAAAATGCAAGTGACTTGTTAATGAGAATAAATAAGATTCGATAATGGATTTGTGGAATATGATCATGTATTCAGAGAGGGCGATTGAGTATGAGCAACATTCCCAATATTTTGAGCTAGTATGTGTTGATTGTTAAAAATAGAGATGACAAACTAGGGAAGAGAGGAAAATACTAGGGCTTAAATAATATGAATAATATAACTTATGCAAATAAGGGTTACAAAGAGAATATATAATAAGACTTAAATGAAGCTGCAAGAAACACAAGAAAAGGGAGTTTAAATTGGGTTTCTAGATTTAAAAATTTTGCATCCCAACATATCAAACAATACATACAGTGATAAGGATTTGAACATGAGTTTTCTTATCTTGGTTCACTGTTAACAAAGTTACTTCTAGTCCACACACATGAGTGATTTCTCCTTCAAAAGGGACGTAATCTAATAATCAAACTGACTATACAATTTAAAGACCAAATGTCTAAGACTTCTTGAGATATTTTGAATGTACCCTATTCTCTCAAGGAAAACAACTCAAAGTCTAAATGCCAATGACTTCTTGAGAATTCTGACTAAACTTAGTATCTCAAGGATATTAACCTAAGTTAATAAAACTGATTGTGTTTACAAGAGTGCTTCTTAACAAGCATATTACACACATTGAAATTCAGTTTATACACTTGAGAATATTTGAAAACAAAACTCAGTGTTTCTTCAATCTTTTCTTTATTGATGATGTTTTCTTTAATGGATCTTCTTCATTATAAAGTTTCATCTCAAGAGCCTTTTCCTTTATTTGTCATCCATCATCCTCATAATTTTACATAAATCCTTTGACCTTTTTATATTAGAAGAATTAGATTTGTTGGAGGATAGTATTGGAGCATTCTTCGAGGTACACCTTTGTTTTTATTTGTCATCCATCATCCCTCATAGGTATTAAAGGTGTGAAAAACACAAGAAATGGGGGTTTGAATTGGATTTTAAAAACAAAAGCTTTTAATCAACTCAAGAACACCATTCAATTTTTAATAACAAAGAGATAAAAAACACAAATATTTTATCCTGGTTCGCTTGAAACTCAAAACTACTCCAGTCCACCCGCCAAGGAGATTTTTCCTTATACACACGGACTTAATCTACTATAATCAAATGATTACAATGGTCACAAAGAATTCCCTTCTCTGTCTTCTCAAGGATCCGACTATACGCTAGTTTCCTTAAGGAAAATCAAACAAACAATTTAAATAAAAGTTTGTGTATTTACAAGATGCTTCTACACAAGCAGGTTTTACACAAATGATATACAAACACTTAAAAAAAATTGTGTACAAAAATTGATAGCTTTTCACAAAGAAAATATACTTGTCAAAAGTTGTATTGCTTCAACATAATTCTTTTTCTTCAAGTCTCCAAGTCCCACTTATATAGCATAAGAATAAGATCGTTGGAGGGCAAATGGGGAAACCAAATAGAGCGGATATTCACTGTTGGATGGTGAAACCAGTGATACTGCATACTGTCCTTCACCCACAAATTCAATGACATGTGTGATGTATAGTACTATCTTTGCCCATGATATCAGATAGTGGAAAGAATATTTGATTTGTACTATGTACTATTTGGTCACGTACCCATTTGATATTATCTTCAAGTACATTGGCTTCTGATGAAAGTTGATGAAGCATGAAATGAAGAAACATAAAGTTGGATTCAGAAACTTCATAATCTTCAGTCATAACCTTGACAACGTCAATAATCAAGCTTGAGAACTTTAGAATCTTTAGAGTCTTCAAAATCTACAGTCAGAACCTTGATAACCTCAATGTAGATCTTCAGAATCTTCATCTCAGTAACAAAATATCATAAGCTTGCTGATCGGAAAAATAGCAAGTGTACTATTTTGCCTTTATAGTAATAATGATTAGAGTTCCACAAATGTCAATCTCAAAGACTGCTTGTAAATATTGAGTTTCAATTGTTGTTCAATTAAACAAAAACTTGTGTTGGGGTTTTAGATTCAAATGTATAAAAATAATTGCAAATAAAATAAATAATTCTGAAAAAGGGGTTTTAAGATAGAGTAATATGCTAGGGAATGTGTGTGATTTGTCCCTGTAACAACTTTGAGTCGGTATTGCATCAACAAATATCAATTAATTACTACCAGTTCTCAAGGGTGTTTTCTCCCAATGCCTTGGTAAGAAAACCTTTAATCATTCATCCCTAATCCCTATGTCCATAGAAAATTACCGATGAAATTAAGCCTTATTATATAGAGAACAATTTGGTTCCTACAGGGTATCCCTAGTCCTAGGTAATATCTACTGTAGAATAATCTTATGAAAGCATTATCAACGATGGTTCAACCTAATACCTACTGTAGAACAATTTGATCTTCAATTACTTCTGCTCATGAAAAATCCCATTTCTCCCAAACCTTGATTTCTCTAATTCTGAATCGTGTGAATTCTTGCTCTCCCAACAATTCCTTCGGTCTTGTCTGAAAACTCCCATTTTAATTGAAAAGTCTTCTCTCCTCAAACAGATCCACAAAAGTACATCACATCTGCCTCATAATTTACCAAAATGTCCCTCACTTAGGAAAAATAACAGAAAAGTCAAAATTGGACTTTTTTCACGCATGCCTGCTACGGGTGGCCGTAGCAGGCCACTACTTTAATGGTCTTGCCTTAGGTCCCTTGCTACGGGTGGCTGTAGCAGGCCACTGTTTCGGTGAATGTTTGCTTATGTGTCAGACCCCCTTACTACGTCCTATAGCCGGTTTTAAGGGTGGTCGTAGTAGGTCCCTGTTTGGATTTTTTTACTCTGTGCATTCAAGGCTTCATGCTACGGCCCGTAGCAGGTGCTACTGGTGGCCGTAGCAGGCCTATTGGATCATGAAAACCTATTTTCGATTATGTTTTCTTCTTCTTGGTTTCTACATTCGGGCGTGCTTGAGTACCTACTTGAACCTGAAACGCTCAAAAGACATATACCCAAAGCGTAAAATGCGACAAAAATAAATAGACTCAACAGAACATTAATTAAGACAAAGTAATACTAGTTACCTGGATTTTCACCGAATAAGTGACAAAATACATAGCATAAACGATGACTGATCACAACCCCAAACTTATCTCATTGCTTGTCCTCAAGCAATTTTCAAGACAATTTTTTTACCTCATGTCACCCCCAAAAATAGTTGAAGATTCAACTTTTACCATATTACTGCTGAGATCTTTCACAACTTGCTCATTCTTCTTTTTTCAGGGTCCCCTTCTTTCTACAATTACTTGTTCCTCCACACTTCCACATAGGAGTACTACTTCACTTGTCAGCTTGTTTCACACACTCACCTAGACTCTCGGGTCTATAGTGTTTGCACTCATAATTTCATAGTATACAATACCGACTCATAAGCATGAATGAATTCTCCTTTCATCTCACCTGCACAATTCACACTCTTTCGAGGTCTTTCAGGTTATAATAGGGCTTGGGTTAAGGTGGGATATGAAAGGGATAAAAATGGTTTTTGGGTTCAAAGTCAATGTCATTATTCTTTTCGCTGTGTTTTTTCTAACATACCATTGACATTTCTTTTCTTTTCAACTCGGTTACTCAGTTCTTTTTGTTTTTGGTTTTGTACCCAACTGAGTGTTTTTTCATTTGGTAAGTGCTTTTCTCTATTCCATTAGATTTTCTCTTTTCTTTTCTCTTTTTTTTGTTTCTTTTTTTTTATGGTCGTTTTGCTTATTTTTTCCGCACTCACCTTACTTTCAGTTTCTTATGGGGCTACCCCAAACTTAGGATTAGACACGGCTCAAAGAACACAACAATTTCTCTTAAACGGGTAAGGAAGTGTTTGGGCCACAGGTTACATTAATGGTGATATATACAAACAAAGGGATACAGGCTCAAATTGGGTGAACAAATGGTAATAATTAATAAGGTTGGCTTGAAAGGCTCCGAGTTAAAAGAAAAAACTTGCCTCAGTGTGTGTACTAATACAGTGAAATTCGAAGAGAACTTATGCAAACTATGAGTGATAGAGACATACCTGAATTATCTCTCATGGTGAATATTATGTTTGGCCTTTAATTCTCACCATGTTTGGTAAAACTAACAAATTCCGTAATACCTCTAGTGTGATGCAACTTCCCTCTTAAGTTGGGATATATAGGGTTCCTCTATTGGTCGAGCTCAAGAAAGATGTGTCTGATCATCTTTAACAGTATCAACATTTTTGGGGGTAATTTATCGGCAGTAACCAATCATCTATTATTACTAACCTTCATCACTTATTCAAACACTGAAATCGAACAACTGTATTACTTGAAAACACTTAATCAAAATAAGAAATCAAAATAGTAACAAAAACAATAGTAATAAGAAACTAGTAAACCTCCCCCAAACCTGAACTAAACATTGGCCTCAATGTTTTAGAACAAGAAAGAGAGATGGTGACTTACAGTGCCCTTATTGAGGAGGTGGAGGAAAATGCAACATCAACTGTTGCATCATGGATTGCATTTCCTCCAGCATGGCTCCTTGCCAAATCTGCTCAACTCCTTGTCGTGTTTGCTCGGCTCTCAAGTCTCGGAGCTCCGCTTGCATCCATATCCACTGGTCCTGATTCATAGAGAATGATCCAGGACCTTGTTGGGTCAAATCTTGACTTGGAGGTACAAATTATGGCTGGAAGGTGGCATCGTCCTCCATAGTGCCACCTGTAAAAAAACCATCCATATTATGGTCATCCTCCTCATCAGGGGAGGCACTCGCATATAACCAGTAAGATCGATCAATAATACTTACAATGTTAGGGGAAGATAATTCCAGAACAAACTGGCCACGACTCATCAGTGAGTAACTGTTATGAGTAACAATAATCATCTTTTGGTGAATGAGGGATTCCATGTCAATTTTTGCTTTACCTACAACAGGGGTGTCAGAGGACAAATTAAGGCCATATCCTAGATGCTCTACAATTTGGGTAATCATACCCTCCACAGAAATGCCTCTGGTGGGTGCACGAGAAACTATGCCCAAATAATTAGTTGTAAAGGCAGCAACATTAATAATCTCATTATTAGCCATTCTGTGCAGAAAAAAATAACTCCCTCTGGGTGGCCACCCTGATACTACCACCCTAGCCAAAAAGAGTGTATGCAAGGCCCTTTTGGGCGTACCGAAAGCAGGGGTTTTGAGTCATTGATGCCTTAGCAGTACTAAGGACTACCTGTAATCTCAGACCAAAAATGTTTCATCGAAAAATCATCTAGCACATCGTCGGGCCCATAGATGGGTAGTTTTAGGATGTTTCCGAGCTCCTCAATAGTTAATTCATGATTCTCATTAAAAGGGAAAAATTTGAGGGTACCAAAGTAGTACCTCACATTTCCAAGCCATTTTCTTTGCAGTTGAAAATCAAGTGTGCTAAAAATTTCAAGAGTAATGCGCTCAAAAGTCGGCGCTTCAAAATGCATAAACTCTAATAATCCTATTACATGAAACATTCTATCCACCTCGGATTTCAACCCTAAATCAGTTAGAGTTTGTTCACACATGTACCTGGATGGCGTGATTTTACGTCATGCGAGCACCGAATACCTTTTGGCTTGCTCCTCGTCCTAAAAAACAATGTTGTGAGGGTTTGAGTTATGGGCACTGCGCTTTCTTGTTTTGGATGATTCTGCGACATTGGTTCTTTATGGAGGCATCTTGAAAAAATTGTCAGTTGAAAAGTTTAGCTTCAGCGAAATTTGTAACCAGAATGATATTGAAGAGGAGATTTTATGAAGGTTTAATGAAGGGAGTTCGAGGTTTTGAGTGGTTATATGGAAAAGGGTGGGAGCTTTTGGTGATGGCAACAATGGGGGTTTTGTGAGAAGTTGGAGAGAGAAGTGCAAGTAGGAGATGAAGATGGAAGGATTTGAACGAGAGATAAAATATTAAAGGTAATAATTTGGGATATAATTTGTGGTTAAGGGGATATGATGAGATATGATGGAGGTTGATTTGGTAATGAATGGTGAGTGGGCCCAAGGTGAGAGAATATGGAAGGTTGGAATTCAAACTCTTGCAATTTCAAAAATCTGCATTTTTCCCCACAACCTTGCTACGGGTCGTAGTCACTGCTACGGGCACCCGTAGTAGGCTTCTGACTTGCCACCATGTTCCAGTATTTTACATGCTACGGGCGCTCGTAGTAGGCCTCTGTTTCAAATCATCTTTATAAGTGTTTTCCTGCTATGGGCTGTAGCATCTGCTATGGGCCGTAGCGTCTGCTACGGGCACTCGTAGTAGGTCTCTGGTACTTCCACCAAAACTTGTTTTTTTTTACTGTGTGGTTTTTCTTTTTCGGGTACCTTTCTCTGTATCGATTCCTCTTTAATTGCATGTATCGCCTTTCGTCTCCCCGTGTTAAGAGACTGTATATCACCTAACTAAGAAACAAAAAAAATTACAAAAACGAAAAATCATCAGTATGTAAAAGCGTGGGTTACCTCCCACGAAGCGCTTCGTTTAACGTCACATGGCTCGATGGTTCATTCCCCCTGTTATGGGGGTACTTCAGCTTCCACACCTTGTTGCACTTCTTTTCCAAAACTAAGAAATCTTCTTTTTCAGAGGTATGGATTCCTTTGTGCCACAGGTCCTTCCAACTTCCACATCCTTACCTCGATGTTGCTTTCTCCTCTTTCTCATGGCTTTTGGAATGGAAATAGAAGGTTTTCCACTCGGGGTTGCTAATGGAGGTGAAACCAATTGAGATGGCCTTCTCGAGACTTTTTCTGATGTTGGCATGTCACTTTAGCATTTCACATTTGTCCTGATCATACCTACTTGATAGTGATCTTGTTTTTCCACCTCTAGCTTCCTGTTTTGAAGAACAAGGTTATTTCATCATCATAAAATTTTAAAGTTAGTGTATCATGGTCTATGTCAAAATTGCATCGACTTGTCCGCATGAATGGTCGACCAAGAATGATAGGTGTCTCTTCATCCTCAGGTATTTCTATGATCACAAAATCAATAGGAAAAATCAATTCCTCTATTGCTACCAGTAAGTCTTCTATTATCCCATATGCGTTCTTTATTGAATGGTCTCCAAACTTCATATTTGTCCTTGTATCACTAACATTTCTAATATCCAGCCTTTTGTAGATTGACAGTGGCATCAGACTCACAGTGGCTCCATAATTAATTAGTACCTTTTTGAAAGTTATGTCTTTTATAGTGCATGGGACTGTGATCGCTCTGGGATCCTTCTGTTGCTTGGGATTCTCCTACCTGGTGATATTGCACTACACTTTTCATTCAAGGTTACCGACCCATCTCCTATTGGTCTCTTTTTGGCGATTACCTCTTTCATGTATTTTGTGTACATGGGAATTTGCTCGAGTGCTTCAAAAAAGGGTATCTAACTCTCTATATTTTTGAGTATTGTGATGAATTTCTCAAAGTCTGCCTCTCTAGGTTCCTTCTTTGTTACTCTCTGAGGGTAGGGTAACTTAATCACGGGTTTAGCCTATTATTTTATTTTTCTCTTCAATTGGCTTTACTAGTGGTATAAATTCTTCATCTTTAGCAGCTTTCTCATTTCTTGTCATGACAATATTAACATTCTCATGATTTCTTGGATTTTGTACTGTTTCACTTGGTAAGGAACCTTGTATTCGAGAACCTATTATTTGTTGTGCTATCTGACCCAGTTGAACTTTAATATTTTTGATAGACTCGATCGTGTTCCTTTGATTATTTCTTGTTTCCTCTTGGAATTTGGAATTTTGAGTTGCCATCTTTTCAATGGCAAATTCCCAATCGGCCTTTCTGGGTGCTTTTTGCTGATATTGTTGATGTTGTTGTGGGTACTGTTGTTGTTGGTACTGCTATGGTTAGTTTTTATATTGAATGGGACCCTGCTTTGGAACATTCCCTTGCTGATCTTTCTAGGAAAAATTTGGATGATTCTTCTTCCCTGGATTATAAGTGTTAGAATCAGGGTTGTTCTACTACAGAAATTTTATCTCTTCAATTTGACGCACGGTTGCAACACAGTATATAGTCAAATGAGGTCCTGCACAAATTTCACAATTCACATTCTGGACTGGCTGAATTTGAGCTACCTGTTATGTACCAATATTTATAGCCTTTAGTTTCTTCTCTACTTCTGCAGCAATTGTGTCTTCTATCGTTATTTTATTTGTTTCAAGCTTCAGATCATTAGTTCCTTCGAATTTGCTTGAACACCTATCATATAACTCCAAATGCTCATTTGCAGCTATTGCCTCAATAATCTTTTTAATACCTGTGATTGTTGAAAAGTTTGATGAGCCACCGACTACTGTACCAATCAATTATTTTGGTTTTAGTCAAAGACCATTGACAAACATATGCATGTGCTCCATCTGATCCAAGTTATGTGTAGGACAAGTAATGAGTATCCTCTTGATTCGTTTGTATGAATCACCAAGTGATTCACCTTATTTTTGTTTGAAGTTCATGATATTGTATCTCTTCCTGAGGAAGACTGAAGCTGGAAAATACTCATTCGAAAAAGAGGTTTCCATTTGTTCTCAGGTGGTAATACTCCCAGCAGGTAATGAGTAGAACCATTCTTCTGCGTCTTCAGATAGGGTAAAAGGGAACGTTCGTAGCTTCTTTGCCTCTTCAGTGTTCCCCTCTATCTTAAGAGTGATGCTCATAGTCAGAAACCTTTGTAAATGCTTCTTTGCATCTTCATTGATTTTTCCCAAAAAAGGTTTCCTCTCAAGTTGATTAATAGTGCTGGGATGCAGCTGAAAGATTGGCATGTTCACTAGTTGGTTCACAATTGTTAGCCTACCGCCCGGGGCATTTGTTATCCCATAGTCACCTAACAGTCTTTCTGGTGGTGGTGGATTTTCACCCATTGTCTCGACCTCTCTTTTCGGCTCTCATTCTGGCTCTCTTTCCGGCTCTAAATCTGGCTATAAATGAACGACTGGTTGTTCTTTGTCTGATTCCAATTTTGCTAATCTAGCTTGTCTGAGTTTTGCCTGCAAAGTTCTTTCGATTTCTGCGTTAAAACGAAATTCAGCTGAGGCCTTACCTCGCATAAAATATCAGAGACATATTCATTTATAAAGGTTGAAATAAACGAAATAACAGAAATTAAATTTTAGTTGCAGAGCAACAAAATTTTAACTTAACTAAATTGAACTCTATATTTTGGCAATCCCTGACAACGGGGCCAAGAACTTGATCGGAAAAATAGCAAGTGTACTATTTTGCCTTTATAGTAATGATGAGGAAATTTCCCCGAATGTCGATCTCAAGGACTGCTCGTAAATATTGAGTTTTAATTGTTATTCAATTAAACAAAAACTTGCGTTGGGGTTTTAGATTCAAATGTATAAAAATAATTGCAAATAAAATAAATAATGCTGAAAAAGGGTTTTCAAGATAGAGTAATATGCTAGGGAATGCGTGTGATTTGTCCCTATAACAACTCTTAGTCAGTATTGCATCAACAAATATCAATTAATTACTACCGGTTCTCAAGGGTGTTTTCTCCCAATGCCTTGGTGAGAAAACCTTTAATTATTCAGCCTTAATCTCTATGTCCATAGAAAACTATCGATGAAATTAAGCCTTATTATATCGAGAACAATTTGGTTCCTACAGGGTATCCTTAGTCCTAGGTAATATCTATTGTAAACTAATCTTATGAAAACATTATCAACGGTGGTCCGACCTAATTTATAATCATATAACAATCTCAATTGTTCCGAAAGAGATAACATTAAGCACATCACAAGATTAAAGTAATTATGAAAAACAATATTGTCATTGCAAATATAAACCCAAAGTCATTACATATTCAAATTAGGGACACCCTCTAAGCATTGGGGGGTTTAGATACTCATAACATTCAAGAAAATCAAAATATAAAATGGAAACATTACAAGTATTCAGATGAACTTTGATCTTCAATTGCTTTCGCTCATGAAATACTTCGTTTCTCCCAAACCTTGATTTCTCTAATTCTGAATCATGTGGATTCTTGCTCTCCTAAAAAGTCCTTCGGTCTTGTCTGAAAACTCCCCTTTTAATAGCAAAGTCTTCTCTCTCCTCAAACAGATCAACAAAAGTCCATCACATCCGCCTCATAATTTACCAAAATACCCCTCACTTAGGAATAACAACAGAAAAGTCAAAAATGGACTTTTTTCACGCATACCTGCTATGGCTCGTTATCGGTGCTAGGGTGGCCATAGCAAGCCACTATTTTAATGGTCTTGTCCCAGGTCCCCTGCTACGGCTCATAGCAGGTTCTACGGGTGGCCATAACAGACCACTATTTTGGTGAATGTTTGCTTCTGTGTCAAACCCCCTACTACGGCTCGTAGCCAGTGCTACGGGTGGCTGTAGTAGGTCTCTGTTTGGATTATTTTACTCTATGCATTCAGGGCTTCCTGCTACGGCCCGTAGTAGGTACTACGGGTGGCCGTAGCAAGTCTACTGGATCATGAAAACCTCTTTCTGATTTTGTTCGCTTCTCCTGGGTTTCTACATTTGATCGTACTTGAGTACCTGCTTGAACCTGAAACACAGAAAAGACACATACCCAAAGTGTAAAATGCGACAAAAACAAATAGAAATGACACTAGAAATGATGAAGCAATGAAATTAGCTATTGGTGAAATAAATAGACTCAACAGAATATTAATTAAGACAAAGTAATACAAGTTACCTAGATTTTTGCCGAATAAGTGACAAAATACATAACATAAACGGTGACTGATCACTTTCAATTCTTAAAAAGCTTGATAATCATAGTCACATCCAGAAGCAAAAGTGGAGAGAACTTTGCATAAGCAGCCTAGTGTCTCTTTAGAAACTTCTCAAGAGTGAATCGGCATAAAAGCAGAAAGAACATTGCAACAGCAATTTGATATCTTTTAGAACTTCTCATGCTTAGCGCAAAAGCAGAATTTAGAACATAATTTTTCAGAAACTGATGACGTTGCATGTCATATACTCAGAATCAGAACTGGTTGTTAAAGCAACACAGTAACAAACCATTAGGGTACCAAAATTATTCTCACACAAATACAACATTGTTATCATCAAAACTCAAGGTATAGATGCAGAACCAAATCTTGTTCTAACAATCTCCCCCTTTTTTATGATGACAAAAATATGTAATTTGATGAACAGATTTATACAGGGTAACCATAGAAGGATAGATCCTACAAAAGCACAAAGCTCCCCCTGAGATGTATAATCCTAAAAAGATAAAATCAGAATAAAAGAACACTCTCATGGTTATCCTTTTTTAATTAACAGAGTGATATTCCATCAGAATCTGGTTTATCTTCAGAAGTTGTTTGAACTTATCCAGAGCACTGGTTGTCAAACTCAACATTATAATGAACTCCACTTTAGAAGCTTGGTTCTCTTTGAAATTTTCTTTCAGAGCCTGATTACCATGGAATTCAAATCTTGATGCCAAGTTCAGAGCCTGGTTTTCAAAACCTTGAAGACTTGATGCTTGATTCTGATTCCTTGTTGAGATCTTTCTTAATCATCAGTGTGAAATTTTCCGGACTCGGAGAGTAGACCATTTCATCTGAAACTGGTAACTTACATTCTTATCTTACAAACTTATGATGTTTTGAACTTAACCCTGCAAAACAATTAACAAACTATTCTTTGAAGTAGTTGTCATCAAAAACATTAACAAACATTTGGATTCTTATTCAAGAATATAGGTATATCAAAATCAATTACTATTCTTCCACTTAAATATGTTTCTCCCCCTTTGCCATCAATCAAAAAGACAAAGATAAAAAGAAAAGAATATATTGGAAAGAAACAAGAAGATTTTAATTAATTATACCAGAAGGCAGAAGAGATACAATTGATTATAAAGACGGAAATTTGAAGAAAAAACATAATAGAAATGCAACAAGAACTCGAACAATCATAAAAAGGCACACACACACACTTAGACAGAAATAAACACACATACACACACGTGCAAAGACTATTTTGAAAACTAAGGGTTTTGGGAAGGAGGAGGAGCCGGCGGAATACCTGGGTAGTCATTCGGTAAATTTCTGGGATCCACCAACGGATCAACATTATCTTCTAGGTAGATCTCCATGTAGTACGCCAAAACTTCCGATGGATCGATCTTTGTGAAGATAGGATAGTTTCCCGAAGGGATACTACTACCATTGATTTCTTTTTTAGATGGCGGAATGCTTTCATTGGTGATAGATCTAGAATGAGATTGAGGATGAGTTTGTTGTTATTAAATTTGTTGTTGAGGAGCAACCATTGTTTAATGTTGAAGGAAAGGATGAACAGTTGCAGAGAAGATGTTTGAAGGTTTGAAAGAAGAAAGTGTAAGAATATTGTGTGCATAGTGTGAAAATGTGAGTGATGTGGGTTTACATAGAATTTTTTTTGCAATGATCACAAGTTAAAAATATGCATACATGGGGGGAAGCGTAAAATATTTAAACCTAATTTCAAGAAATGTGAAACCCAATGTGTCACGCTATCATCACGCATGCTCAGAAAGTGGGACAGATGTCACCACTTAGAACCACATGATATCAAACGACAAGACGAACATTTAATGCAACAACTATTCAGAATCAAGAAGACAAGTCGATAAGATTGCTTCTGATCAGAACCTTTTTTATTCATGAAACTTCCTTACTTCAGAAAGCTCATGTTTCAGAAAGAAAAAATAAATTGTAAGAACCTTATCTAGAGTTCTAAAAGCTTAGTATTCTAAAATTCAATTTCCATTTTGGACAATAGTCCATAAATAAGTTTTTGAGAGTGAAAATGAATTTATCTTCAGCGAGGGGTTTTGTAAAGATATCATCCCATTGATAGTCTGTATCAACAAATTTTAAGTGAAAAATACCCTTATGAACATAGTCACGTAAAAAGTGATGTTTAATTTCAATATGCTTAACCCTAGAATGCAAGATAGGGTTAAGCATTATCATAGAGAATAGGAATGTTACTCTCGAATATCTGATAATCTTCTAGCTGACTCTTCATCCAGAGTATCTAAGTGTTGCATCCAAAAGCTGCAATATATTCAGCTTTAGCTGTTGAAAGCGCAATTATTGATTGTCTCTTGCTGGACCATGAGATCAAATTGTCTGCCAAAAATTTACAACTTCCAGAAGTACTTTTCCTTTCTATTATGCCTCCAGCATAGTCAGCATCACAATAGCCTGTTAATTTATATTCACTTGATTTTCTATAAAACAAACCAAGGTTAGTAGTACCTTTCAAATACATAAAGGTTCTCTTAACAGAAGTTAAGTGAGTCTCCATAGGACCTGATTAGAAGCGATCACATAAGCAAACATTGAATAAAATATCAGGGCTAGAAGTTTTTAGATAAAGTAGAGAGTCTATCATACCTCTAAATAGCTTCTGATTTACCTTACTACTTACCTCTTATTTCTCTAGAATGAATGTGGGATGCATTGGAGTCTTTGCTTGCTTGCATTCTGACAATTTGAACTTCTTCAAAAGTTCCCTTGTATACTTGCTCTGATGAATGCACATTCCTTTTGAAAGTTGATCAATCTAGATTTTCAAAAAGAACTTGAGTTCTCCCATCAAACTCATTTCAAATTCTACCTGTATTGACTTAGCAAAATCCTTGTACAACGAAGCATTAGCAGAACCAAAAATAATATCATCAACATAAATTTGCACAAACAGGATATCATTTTTAAAAGTTTTGCAAAAAAAATTTGTGTCCACTTACCTGGTAAAATTATTTTCCAAAAGGAAGTTACTGAGTCTATCATATCAAGCTCCCAGAGCTTATTTCAGACCATATAGCGACTTTTTCAATTTAAAAACAAAATCTAGATTTTGAGAACTTTCAAAACCAGAGGTTGGTGCACATACACTTCTTCAGAAGTATATCCATTTAAGAATGCACTCTTAATATCCATCTGATAAAGGATGAGGTTATGATTGAGTGCAAATGAAATTAAAAGACGAATAGACTCAAACTGGAAACTGGAGCAAAGGTTTGTGTATAGTTTATACCTTCTTTCTAATTATAACCTTGTGCTACCAGTCAAGCCTTGTTTATGACGACTTTTCCCTTCTCATTGAGCTTGTTTTTGAAAACCCATATGGTTCCAATAACATGGAAACCCTTTGGTTTCTGAACAAGATACCAGACATTATTCTTGGTGAACTGATTCAGTTCCTCTTGTATAGCCAAAATCCATTCATTATCTAAAAGAGCTTCATCAATAGTTGTGGGCTCTACCAGAGAAACCAAAACCGGAAGAGTTTCTTCAGAATGTTTGAATGAATATCGATTCCTAACTGGAGCGTCTTTATCTCCCATAATCAATTCTTCAAAATGAGAGTTTCTTGATATACTTTTCTTCTAATGAGTTTGACCAACGATAACTTCTGGTTGAGTCGCTTCTGAGTCTTTTGCTTCAGATTCTTTAGCTTTTCCTTTTGATTCTTTATCCTCATATTTTGAGAAGTTAATCTTCATATCTACAAATTTCTCAACTAGCTTTGACTTTTCAGTGTCAAGCTTATCATTGAATATGACATGAATTGATTCTTCAATAATTTTTGTTTTAGTGTTAAAGATTCTATATCCTTTAGAGGGTTCAGAATATCCTAACAATAAACACTTTTGTGCTTTAGAATAAAACTTTCCAAGATTCTCTTTAGTGTTCAACATAAAACACTCACAGCCAAAATGATGAAAATAAGAAATGTTGGGCTTTCTGTTCTTCCACAATTCATAGGGAGTCTTTCCTATAATAGGTATAATAGAAATCTTATTCTGAATATAGCAAGTTGTGTTAACTGCTTCTTCCCAGAAATGCTTAGCCATGTTAGTTTCTTGGATCATGATGCGGGTCATTTCTTGCAAAGTCATATTCTTCCTTTCTACAACCCTATTTTGCTGTGGAGTTCTAGGATAGGAGAAATCATGGAAAACGCCATTTACATCAAAATATTTTCAAAAAGTTTATTTTTGAATTCGCCACCATGATTACTTATGACTCTGACTATTTTGCAATCCATCTATGTTTGCACTTGTGAGCAGAAAGTAGAGAACACATAATGTGACTCATCCTTGTCTTTTAAGAACTTTACCCATGTCCAACGACTATATCATCAACAATGACCAATCCATACTTCTTACCATTGATAAAGGCGGTTTTCATTGGACCAAACACATCAATATGCAGAAGTTCTAACGGTCTAGAGGTAGAAACAACAGTTTTCACTTTGAAATATGTTTTAGAAAACTTGTCTTTCCGACATGCTTCACAAAGAGCATCTGAAGCGAACTTCAGGTTGGGTAAGCCTCTGACTAATCCAAGCTTATTTAGCTGAGAAATCCTTCTCATGCTAACATGGCCCAAACTTTTATGTCATACCCATTGCTCCTTAATAACAGACATTAAGCATTTAATGTTTGATCCTTAAGATCAGAAAGTATGATTTTATAAATGTTATTCTTTCTCTTTCTGTTAAAAAGGATTGTACCATCTTTTTGACTAACAGCCTTATAGGACTTTTGATTAAAAATGATGTCATAACCATTGTCACTAAGTTGACTAATAGATAATAAGTTATGCATCAAACCATCGACCAAAAGAACATTAGTAATAGAAGGAAGTTTACTGTTGTCATACCCTCAAATTCACCCTACCTTCATACCACTTTCCATAACCCTAATGCATAAGCATATGTTCAACATACATCATCTCATGTGCATCTACACTCATCATGAGCAAGCTCAAACTCAAGACATGGTGTTCATCTGAGAAGCATCAAGACCCTTTTATCATGTTGGGGTGTGCCCAAGCCACCTTAACCCTAATATTCATCCTCAAGCATCCTTTGACTTTGGAGGATCACTCAAGACATCTCACTCACCTCCAAAAACCTAATTGGATGGTGATCCCTCATTAAATACTTTGAAGATTCATCTGGTCAACCATGGACCTCAACCCTAGTGCTTGATCCTCAATGGCTTATACAAGTCATGATTCACTCTGTGCCTTGGACATACCTTTTAGGACCCCTAATCCAAACTATGTTCATGCCACAACCTTGTTAATCATCTCAAAAACAACTCTTGCAACCCAAACCCTAATTTGTCTGACTATGGCTCTTAATGAAGCTTGTGATCCAAGAAACCCTAATTTGTGCACCCTTTGCTTCTATGCCTTGCCTCACTTGATCATCCCATCATTCATCACTCCATTCACATTCAATTCAAGTCATTCTCAACCATAATCCATCAAGCAAACATCCATTTCATCCATGGAATAAGTTCTTGTTTTTATCTTGATTCATCAATTTCAATTCATTGGTTTCACCCATGGACATGACCTATAATCATCCCACAAGACTTAAAATCTTGTTTTCCATCAAGATATGATCACTTGAGCTTCAAACATCCATCATGGTGCCTTGAAAATCAAGAAAACTCAAAATGGAATTTCTAGGGCATGTTGGTTGGTCATGTTTTGGCAAGTTTGACCTACCCTTTGGTCCAAATCCCATAACTTTTTTAAATTTCAAGATTTTGAAGATATTTATTGAGCCAAATGTCTTAATTGAATCCCTCTTCAACTCTGTTTCAAGGTCCAAGACCTAATTCATTGAGCAAAGACCTCAAATTTTGTATTGGCCAAGTTGATCAAAATGCCTAGTCAGACCTAAAAACATGTCCATGACCTCCACTTTACCTCAATGTCATTTCCACCCGATAACTCCTTTTGATCTGGTTAATTTTGCAAATTGTTAAGGCCATGGAAAATATTAAATGACCTAAGTTTCATGCAAAATTCATAAGCTAGTTTTATTTGGCCCAAGTTCAAAGTTGGTGATTCATCATGGTGCACACATTAGTTCACATCAGCAAGATTTTGCAAATGTCATGCATCAAGACCTCAAACCCTTTTGTTTTGATCCCTTATGATCCCAAACATATTGCAAACATCATAAGACAAAAAATGAAAGTCAATGGGAGTGAAAACAAGTCACATGGAGGCAAATTCGATTCATGTTCAAAAAGGAGAATTTTGCCAAAAATGGATAAAAGTCAAAGGCAACTCAACACTGATTGAAGTCCATTACTTCACTTAATTGGTGCAAGTTGCAAAACCAATTGAATGGAGAAGAATAGTAGGCCAGACACAAGCCACACTCATCCAACAAGCCTCCCATTTTTGTCATTTTCGGGATCCACCCCATTCTGAGATTTTCATCTCCCTTTTCCCTCCAAAGTACTCCAACACTTTCCCTATAAATAGGGGATGGTGTTCCATCATAAAACTAACCTTCCAAAGCCAAGAAACCCCTGCTGCAAATCCAACTTTCACCCTCCAAAATAAAGTTTCAATTTCTGAGTTTTGAGCAATTTCAACCTCATTTGACCAACCAGAAACCTTCACCCAACATCCTTCAAGCTTTCTGAAACTTGAAAACCACATGCAACCACCTCCCTTGAGCTACCTGGACCCGTCAAAACCGTCATCAGAAATTGATTCTGGTAAGGTAGTTACCTTCATTATTTCACCTCAAACAAGTTACTGTCTTACTCTATTTTCCACTCTGATGCTAAGCCATATGGTCTAAGATTCGATTGCTCCATATTCATCATTTAATTTTATTTTTAGGGTTAAGTCTTCATCTTGGTTATTGAGAAATACTCCACACTCATAGTCAATGAATGGCTCGGGAATGTGGAGAATGCAATGATGATGAGTTTAGAGTTTTAATCCATGTTTGATTCCTCAAAAAAGACGAGTTGTTGAGTCTGAAAATCCAAGGTTCCAAGGTAAAAAACAACTTTTACTCTGTGCGTGCTTCATCTGTTTTTAATTCAAAAATATTTGTTGTCATGTTCTGATTGGTTGAGCTTCTCACGCATGTTTATTTTTAATTTTTTGTTTAATATTTATTATTCTAAAGCGCATTTACTATCATCAAGGGGCTCTTGGCCCAGTGGAAGGGGTTGACCCCAAGGTCAAGGGTTCAACCCCCCAACGCCCGCACTTGTGTATTTTCTTTATTTTTCTCTTTTATTTTTCTATTTTTCATTTAAACATATTTTCTTTTCATTTTCCATTTTATTTTTTCTTTCACTTATTTTATTTTCATCAAATATTTTTTAATCACACCTTGATTATTTTTCATCCATATTTTTATTCACACCTTGTTTATTTTATCTTAACTATTTTTTATTGACCTTTTTATGCCTTTGTTGTTAATTGGTTAGTGAAATCTATTTGGTCATGGCTTTGGGTTTGTAGAGTTGATAAAACCTCCAATGCTTCAAACCTATAAATGGATGTGTAATACCCAAATTTACCCTTCATTTTTCCTGAAAAAAAAACGAAAAAAAAAAAAACGAAAAAAAAAAAAATTAATTAATTAATTAATTAATTAATTAATTAAATAAATAAATAAAATATAACAAATTATTTTGGACTTGGGTCTCCCTCATTTGAGCCCATTACCCACGAAAATCAGTCTATAAATACTGAAGTTTCAGTAGAGGAAAACACACTTGGAGTTACACTTGGAGTTACACTGGGAGATTCACTGGAGAAAGAAGGAAGAGAAGCAAAACCCTGAGGAAAAGATAGTGAGAGAAAAGCCAACAGAGTTCAGAGCAACCTCCAAACCCTGAAAGGAACTCAACTTGTAAACCTCACGGGCGCAACTCAATCAAGCTCTCCAATCAGGTTTGCCCTATATCCATCATCTTTATGCCTTTTATTTGAATGCTCTAAATGTATGAGGTATTATGGGTGAATTTGATACCTTTTTGTGAGCCTTTTGTGAATTTTGATGGAATTATTCATGTGGTTACATTTTGATTTAGGGGCAACTCTGGGTTACCCTATTTTGTTTATTCTAACCTGTCTTGTGTTTCCATGGCATTGTTTTCTCTTGATTTCATCCTACTACTCTAACCCTTTGTCGAGTTTTGTGAGGGCTCACATGGCTTTCGCAGAGACACTCGCGTGGTTTCCCACTTTATTTGTGGGATACCCCCTGGAGTTTTATTCTGATTATTCGTGTTGACTGATTTCCTTTGACGGTCCAGCTGGAGACATTTCAGGGTTTCTTGCCCCTTTAACTGCTATAGCTTCGGATCTTTATCCGTGTGGTAATTTTTTCCCTTTCTCATACTTTATCGCTTTCTTAGCTGGAAGACCTCGATAGGAGGCAATGTTTGAGCCCCTTGGTGGCATTTTACTTTGAGATACATGTTTTGTGTTTTGTATTCATATCCCTGCAGGTAGCGCGGTTCCTTCGTCAAGGACTGCCTTTTTGCCCTCGAGCATCCCAAACCCTAAAACCCATAACACACGTTTACTCCTTCTACTACAGGCGAGTAAGTCTCCAAAGGTCGAGCATCCGGTAGATTGCGTAGTGACGTCGTTCATCCAAAACCCATTCCATGGCTTCGTAGTTAGCCGAACTACGGCTTGCTCTGATTCTCATTCCATATGAGATACGTAGGCATAAGACGCGATGTCTTAGCGAGCACACATCCCCCCAACTCATAGGTCAGCCGAGCTACGAAGACTCTGATTCTCATATTCAGATGAGATACGTATGCAGTGGATGCGACATCCGCGCGAGTCATTTCTCTTAACCTTTTTAGTAAATAAACACGTTAGGTAAACCCACACCCTTTAGACAAAAACTACAAAAGTGGATCCCGTAGAGTACTATGGATGCGTAGGGGTGCTAATACCTTCCCTTCGCATAACCGACTCCCGAATCCAAGATTTGGTTGTGAGACCTTGTCTTTTCCTTTCCTCTTTTCAGGTTTACTTCGAGCGTTTCCTTTCCCTCCTTTGGGATGAATAACGCACGGTGGCGACTCTTCTGTCATTCTCTTTCGCCGGTTGTTTTTTCGCACACTGTATTTTTCAGGTTGCGACAGCTGGCGACTCTGCTGGGGACCCTAAGAAGTTGACCTCTTGCTGGTCCATCTCCCCTAAGCGAGTCCCTCCTAGCTTTTGTAGTTTGTTTGTTTATTGGGTGTTCATGCTTTTGTACAGTTATTTATTTACCTGCTTTACCTTATTACATTGTGTACATATCATTGTTGTATCTGTTTCTGTTGGCTGGCTGCTTGGTGATCTTTGTGAGATGAGTTCTATACCCGAACTCGAGTGCACTTAAGATAGGAGAATGGCATAGTCCTGTCAACTTGTGTGGAGTATTCCTTAGCGAGTTGACTTGCAAGCCCATTCACTTGGTGGAGGTCATGTTGAGATCAATAATGTCACATAAGTAAGTTGTGGTTAGACATTACTTGTTCCAATATAGACCTAAGAAGCCAAGGACCTTAGTTTACCTAACCCATCTTGGCCTATTCGTAGGACGTAGTGCGAAAGTCGTTCAAATGTAAGATTTGATACGATTGTTACGCGATACTACACTCATAAGAGTCTCTCTTGAGAATATTGTTGGAATACGAGTAGTCGTTCCTCTAATAATATCCGAAAGATGGGATTATGACTATGGGAACCTTTTTGTAGAACATGTTTGGCAGGTTTAAACCTTAGTACACTCCTTTTGGGTGGTTCTTAACCTAAACTCCATGCTCGTGACTTGCGACAAACCCTTGATTCATGGTTGATCCGATCAGGTATCCTTAATATCAATGAAACTCGGGTGTTGATAAGGTGTAAACCATAATCCGCCAAAATGGGTGGTTGATATTAAGGATAACATGATCCATCCCATGACCTTTGTTTGGTGTGCTCTTAATTTCTCTCCAGACAGTGCAACCTGACAGATGTTCAAGCAGATATAGCAATCCTGATTGACATACCACTGCATTGCATTCACATCATCACATCATTTGCATTCATATCATTTAACACATGTTTATCCTTTTCAAGGAGGTAGAATACCTTTTGGAATTGATAAACATGTCATTGCATTTGCATAGTCATCCGCATGTCTTGCATAACAGGTACCGCCACAGTGTTCTCAGTTTGTTTGGTGTCCCACTAGCAGGATAGCTGACTCAGGCATTCACCGATACGGTACCCGAAGGAATCAACAGAGAGTAATGGAAAGCCTACAGGCAGAGCTCGCCGAGATGAAGATTCGCATGAATCAATTCATGGATTTGGTTCAAGGGGTGGCTCAAGGACAGCAGGAGCTTAGGTTATTGGTGCAGAGGGATCCCCCTATTACTCAACCGGAGACGTTGGCTGATCCTCCAGCTGGAGAGGCTAATGGTCCCAATGGACCGGGGCCTATCCCAATCCTACATGTCACCTCCGGTCAACAACCCATTCAGGATGGTCAGGATGATCAGTTCCCCTTGCTTCAAGAAGACTTTGGCATGGACCCCATGTTTAGAAGATTGGAAGAAAGGTTGAAGGCAGTGGAAGGACAAAATCCTCTGGGAGTAGATGTTGCTGACTTGGGGCTGGTCCCAGGTGTGAGAGTGCCACTGAAATTCAAGGTCCCAATATTTGACAAATACAATGGCAGTTCTTGCCCCAAAACTCACGTGCAAGCCTATTTCCGTAAAATGGTTGCATACTCTGATGACGAGAAGCTACTTATGTACTTCTTCCAGGATAGCCTAGCTGGGGCATCCTTGGAATGGTATATGAGGCTGGACAGAGCCCACATCCGTTGCTGGAGGGATTTGGCAGAGGCTTTCGTGAAGCAGTATCAGTATAATGCAAACATGGCTCCGGACAGAACTCAACTTCAGAATATGTCTCTTAAAAGCAATGAGTGCTTCAGGGAATACGCTCAACGCTGGAGGGATACAGCTTCCCGTGTTCAGCCTCCTATGTTGGAAAAGGAAATGGCCAACATGTTCATGAATACGCTGCCTGAACCTTACTTGGAGCGTCTGGTAGGTTGCAATGCTTCCAACTTTGCTGATGTGGTCTCTACTGGAGAAAGGGTGGAGAATTACCTAAAGACATACAAGATCCAGAGTGAAGGTGGATCCTCATCAGGGGTGAAGAAGCCGTTCATTCAGGGACAGAAGAGGAGAGAAGGGGATGCAAGTGCCATATCTTCTTATCATAACAGGGATAACCGGAGGAATAATTTTCAGAATTATCATCAGCAACCGTATGTTGCGGCTGTGACCATTCCAGCTGCAGCACCACTACAACAACAACAATCACAACGTCAACCAGCTCAGTATCAACAACAGCAACAACCGGGTAACAGACCCGCTTATCAACAGAGGCAAAGGATGATGGACCGGCGTTTCGACACCCTTCCAATGTCGTATGCTCAGTTGCTTTCTAGTCTTCAACAACTACAACTTGTGCAATTGCGCACTCTGGCTCCTCCTATTGGTAGACTTCCGGTGGGTTACGACGCCAACGCTAGGTGTAGCTTCCACTCTGGGGCACCTGGCCATGACATTGAGAACTGCAAAGCTTTTAAGCACGTAGTTCAGGACCTCATAGATTCAAAGGCCATCGACCTTGCACCAGCTCCGAGTGGAGGTTGTTTGAAGCTACAGTAGGGTATCCAGGCCTTGCTCGACAAAGGTATCCTCCAGGTTGAAGATTTGTCTGTCCAAGAGTCTGTGGAAGAGGTTAAAGCGGGTGCCTCTATCTCATCCTTTAAGCAGGCACGGGCCGTGGTGGATTCAGGTGTTGCTCCCGGTTGGGGGCGTCTGTTGGAATTACCAGTGAAAGAAGATAAGTTCGGGATTGGATATCAGCCAGCTTTGACAACTTCAACACTTCAGACTCATCAGGGGCCGATCACTTTCTCCAGTGCTGGCATCATTCAGTATGGTCAAGTCTCTGCAGTCGACGAAGAAGATGGGGATAGTGATTGTGACATTGACAACTGGGTGCGTCCGAAGATTCCGAGTGAAGTCATCAACAATTGGTCTTCTGAAGAGATTATCCAAGTCACTCTTCTTGAAGAGTAATTTTCTTTGTTTATTCATGCATATCCAAGTCTTACGTTCCGCCCAGGGCGTAATGACTCATTGTAGGGCCCATCTATGTGACAATTGCATTTTTATCATAAATAAAGGACGTCTTTTTGCATTCAAATATTTCGTTCCCTGTCTTTCTAGTTTTGCAGTTTTTCAAAATAAAAAAATGGCAATGTTTTGTTTAGTTTTCACTTCTTGTTCACACTCATAAGCACATACCATCACTCATGCAGATGCACAACACCGGATCCTATTGATAACGGTTCTGCTATGGCTCGTTTCGACTTTGAAAATACAATCTTTCAAGCTGAAGAAGAGGGTGATGAAGACTGTGAACTCCCTGAAGAACTTACCAGGTTATTAAAACAGGAAGAAAGGGTCATTCAACCGCATCAAGAGTCTGTTGAAGTGATTAATCTCGGCACCGAGGACACCAAGAGAGAAATCAAGATAGGGGCTGCTTTAGAAGACAATGTGAAGAAAGGGCTGATTGAATTGCTGCAAGAATACGTTGACATCTTCGCCTGGTCTTATCAGGACATGCCTGGGCTGGACACAGACATCGTGGTGCACCGCTTGCCTCTCAAAGAAGGTTGTCCTCCGGTCAAGCAGAAACTCAGAAGAAGAAGACCAGAGATGGCTGTCAAGATAAAGGAAGAAGTGCAAAAGTAGTTGGATGCAGGGTTTCTAGCAGTCACCAATTATCCGCCATGGGTTGCAAACATCGTCCCAGTACCTAAGAAGGATGGAAAGGTACGGATGTGTGTCGACTACCGGGATCTGAACAGAGCTAGCCCTAAAGATGATTTCCCATTACCTCACATCGACGTTTTGGTGGATAATACAACTCAGTTCTCGGTATTCTCCTTCATGGATGGCTTTTCTGGCTATAACCAAATCAAGATGGCACCAGAGGACATGGAAAAGACAACTTTCATAACCCCACGGGGCACTTTCTGCTACAAGGTGATGCCGTTTGGTCTGAAAAATGCTGGAGCAACATATCAACGAGCTATGGTAACTCTGTTCCATGATATGATTCATCATGAAATCGAGGTTTATGTGGATGATATGATTGCCAAATCTCAGACAGAAGAAGAACATTTGGTGAATTTGCAAAAACTGTTTGAGCGTTTGAGGAAATTCAAACTGAGACTTAATCCGAATAAGTGCACTTTCGGGGTGAGATCGGGAAAATTGTTGGGTTTTATCGTTAGCGGGAAAGGGATTGAGGTGGATCCTGACAAAGTGAAAGCAATACAAGAAATGCCTGAGCCAAGAACAGAGAAGCAAGTCCGTAGTTTCTTAGGGAGGTTGAACTACATTGCAAGGTTCATCTCTCACCTAACAACCACGTGTGAGCCAATTTTCAAATTGCTGAGGAAAGATCAGGCTATCAGGTGGAATGAAGATTGTCAAAGGGCTTTCGAGAAGATAAAAGAGTATCTACAGAAACCTCCGATCCTTATACCTTCAGTTCCTGGGAGACCTCTGATAATGTACCTATCAGTGACTGAGAACTCGATGGGGTGCGTATTGGGACAGCATGACGAGTCTGGTCGAAAAGAGCATGCCATATACTACCTTAGCAAAAAGTTTACCGACTGTGAAATCAAATATTCGCAGCCTGAGAAAACTTGTTGTGCTTTGGCCTGGGCTGCTCGCCGACTGAGACAGTATATGTTGAACCATACTACCTTGTTGATTTCTAAGATGGATCCAGTGAAATACATATTCGAGAAGCCAGCTCTCACCGGAAGGGTCGCTCGTTGGCAAATGATTTTAACAGAGTATGATATTCAGTACACGTCACAGAAGGCCATCAAAGGGAGTATTCTGTCAGACTACCTTGCCGAGCAACCGATTGATGATTATGAGCCAATGAAGTTTGAATTCCCTGATGAAGACATCATGTTCCTCAAGATGAAAGACTGTGAAGAGCCAGTTGTTGAGGAGGGACCTGATCCAAACGAAAAGTGGACTTTGTTGTTTGATGGGGCTGTCAATGCTAGAGGTAGTGGAATTGGCGCTGTCATTACTACTCCGAAGGGTGCCCACATGCCTTTCACCGCTCGTTTGACTTTTGAGTGCACAAATAATGAAGTTGAGTACGAGGCCTGTATCTTGGGTATTGAGCAAGCCATTGATCTGAGAATCAAGACTCTGGACATCTTCGGAGATTCAGCTCTGGTGATCAATCACGTGAATGGTGATTGGAATACTCTCCAGCCCACTCTGGTCCCCTACAGAGATTACACGAGAAGACTTTTGACTTTCTTCACAACGGTAAAATTGTATCATATACCTCGTGATGAGAACCAGATGGCAGACGCACTTGCTACTCTATCCTCCATGATCAAGGTAATTCGTTGGAACCATGCTCCCAGGATCGATGTGATGCGCCTTGACAGGGCCGCGTATGTGTTTGCTGCTGAACTGGTAGTCGATGACAAGCCCTGGTATCACGATATCAAGTGCTTTCTGAAGAATCAAGAGTACCCTGCAGGGGCATCCAACAATGACAGAAAGACTTTGAGAAGATTGGCAGGCAGTTTCTTCTTGAACAAAGACGATGTGCTGTATAAGAGGAACTTCGACATGGTTTTGCTCAGATGCGTGGACAGACACGAGGCGGACATGTTAATACAGGAAGTTCATGAAGGTTCCTTCGGTACTCATGCCGGTGGACATGCAATGGCTAAGAAATTGTTGAGAGCGGGTTATTATTGGATGACCATGGAATCAGATTGTTTCAAGTATGCTCGGAAGTGTCATAAGTGCCAGATTTATGCTGATAAGGTGCATGTACCGCCGAATCCTCTGAATGTGATGTCTTCGCCGTGGCCGTTTGCCATGTGGGGCATTGACATGATTGGAAAGATTGAGCCGACTGCTTCCAATGGGCATCGCTTCATCCTTGTTGCCATCGACTATTTCACCAAGTGGGTCGAGGCAGCGTCGTTCGCGAATGTCACCAGACATGTGGTTTCCCGTTTCATCAAGAAAGAAATCATTTGTCGCTATGGGATTCCCGAAAGAATCATTACTGATAATGGTTCTAATCTCAACAACAAAATGATGAAGGAGTTGTGTCAGAACTTCAACATTCAGCATCACAACTCTTCCCCTTACCGCCCTAAGATGAACGGCGCTGTTGAGGCGGCAAATAAGAACATAAAGAAGATCGTGCAGAAGATGGTCGTCACGTACAGAGATTGGCATGAGATGCTACCTTTCGCCTTGCATGGGTACCGTACTTCAGTACGTACATCGACCGGGGCAACCCCCTACTCCCTTGTGTATGGTATGGAAGCAGTCCTACCTGTTGAAGTGGAGATCCCTTCTCTAAGAGTCTTGTTGGATATCAAGCTAGACGAAGCTGAATGGATTCGAACAAGGTTCAATGAGTTGAGTCTTATCGAAGAGAAGCGAATGGCAGCCATTTGTCATGGGCAGTTGTATCAGAGTCGGATGAAGAGAGCCTTTGATCAGAAAGTGCGTCCTCGTTGTTTCCAAGTCGGAGATTTAGTTTTGAAAAGGATCCTTCCTCCTCAGACAGATCGCAGGGGCAAGTGGACTCCTAACTATGATGGACCGTATATCGTCACCAAGGTTTTTGATGGTGGGGCTTTAATGCTTGCAACTATGGATGGTGAAAACTTCACTTCCCCTGTGAACTCAGACGCAGTTAAAAAATACTTCGCATAAAATAGACCCGCTGGACAGTAAAAAGAATAGTCCAGGCAAAAAATGGGCATCCCGGCGAACCAAGAAAATGAAAAGGTTCGGGAAAAAATTAGGGACAAAAAAAAAAAAAAGATTGTACACCCGGTAAGTTGAAAACCTGAAAAGGCAACTTAGGCAAAAATGGGTATCCCGGTGGATTGAAAACCCGAAAAGGGCGATCCAGGCAAAAGTTAGGGATTAAGCGAATGACTGCGTTCTGAGTAGTTCTGAATCTCATCTCGTGCCAATGACTGGAAATTTTTGAAGGATAGGAAACAGTCCAATCACTCTTTCAGAAGGCTGATTATCTGGAGGATCTTGAAGACGAGCAAGTCATAGCAGAATTGGAACCCAATAGAAATCCATTTCACATTGCCATTAGATTAATTTCTGTTTTTATCTATTGTGCGATTACCTCTTTCCAGGGATTGCTTCCTAATGTAAATGCCTATTCAAAGGCCATTCAATCAATAAAATCATGTTATTCAGTATATCTCTGTTTTCATTTTCATTTTACTGTTTTGTTTGCAAAAATGACGTCCGAATTTTTGATAAACATTGCATCATGACACATAAGGGCTTTACAGGTACATGCTTAATAAACATTTAAAATTGCTGTAAATTTTAAGTGCTTTGGATCGTCTATTCAGAACAGATACCCTCGGGGCATTTCCTTAAAATCTCCTGCAGATGGTCGTGAATATCTTCCCCAATGAAGTCGCCAACAGACGAATTCAGTGTCTTGACCCTGCAGAGCTGATCAGAGTGTTGGATTCTTCAATCCCCAGCAGTTTCTCACCACTGTACTTCCCCAAGCGTTTGTTTCAGGACATACACTCCCCAGTAGAGTTGACAGTGCCAGACTATATATCCCCAGCGGAGTTGACAGTGCCCGACTTTATCTTCCCAGCAGAAGTGGCTGTTCCTTAGAGTTCGATGCCAGATCAATAATCCCAATGCCAGATCCATGGTTTCTTTCCTTGAAGCAGAACCTCGGTACCGTATCAGTGTTTGCTCCCCCTGCTGAGTCATCTCTCGCAAATCGTGGTTGCCAGAACCATTGTAGCTTTCCTCAGCAGCAGGCTTCCAATGCCATTCTTTCCCCGATCAGAGTCTCGGTATGGCCAGAACACCGCATGGCTAGTCATCTCCCCACAGAGTTCTTTGCGCTGTGCATCTCCAACAGCCTTGCTAGGGTCTAGAAGATGGTGATCATTTCTCCAGCAGATCCCTTGCCTCAGCTTGGCATTCTACCCAGCATTTCGCATCCCTGCATGTAGAATCATATTGCATTGCCTCCTTCCAAATCGCGTAGCATTTCCATTTTCATGGAGCATTACGCCATTGAAAAATTCAAACATACGCATGTAAGCATAAAACATTCTCGGTATCCCAAGTGATAAGCTAGAAGTTGTTTCCAGTACTCAGACTGAAGATTGTTCATGACTTACCTTTGTTATCCCCAGCAAGTGTCATTGGCCCATGCGCCGCCTCTATTATCATTCCCTATTTCTGCCAATGCTGACAGGCATGAAGTTTTACAGGTATCCAGACCGAAGTGGCATTCAAGCCAGTTTTCCGGTATCCAGACCGAAGTGGCATTCAAGCCAGTTTTCCGGTATCCAGACCGAAGTGGCATTCAGGCCAGTTTTCCGGTATCCAGACCGAAGTGGCATTCAGGCCAGTGTTCCGATGTTCAGATCGAAGAAGTTTCCGACGTTCAGGTCGATGCAACTTGTGGCATTCAGGCCAGTTTTCCCAGTATCCAGACCGAAGTGGCATTCAGACCAGTTTTCCGGTATCCAGACCGAAGTGGCATTCAGGCCAGTTTTCCGGTATCCAGACCGAAGTGGCATTCAGGCCAGTGTTTCGAGGTTCAGATCGAAGAAGTTTCCGACGTTCAGATCGATGCAACTTGTGGCATTCAGGCCAGTTTTCCGGTATTCAGATCGAAGTGGCATTCAGGCCAATTTTCCGATATTCAGATCGAAGTGGCATTCAGGCCAATTTTCCGATGTTCAGATCGAAGAAGTTTCCGACGTTCAGGTCGATGCGACTTGTGGCATTCAGTCCCATTTTCCGATGTTCAGATCGAAATCCTTTTCAGTATTCAGACTGATGAGCGGCATTCAAGCCATGGTTATTTCTGTGTTACCATTTATTTTGGTATCCAGTTTAACATTCTTTTTCGATATTCAAACTGACTCTCACCGTACCAGACGAATTCTTCTTTCAAGACCACCTCTTTGCTGATTCTGACAGACATTGTTACTTCACTTCACTTCAGTGCAAATTTTTGGGCTTTTATTGTATTCAATCCCTTGATACCTCGAAAGTACGAAAGCAACTGCCATCTTCTTTCCGGGTCTCCAGTTGATTGAATAGGGGCAGCTGTAATACCCCAAAATTTACCCTTCATTTTTCCTGAAAAAAAAACGAAAAAAAAACGAAAAAAATAAATAATAATAATTTAATTAATTAATTAATTAAATAAATAAATAAAATAAATAAATAAAATATAACAAATTATTTTGGACTTGGGTCTCCCTCATTTGAGCCCATTACCCACGAAAATCAGTCTATAAATACTGAAGTTTCAGTAGAGGAAAACACACTTGGAGTTACACTTGGAGTTACACTGGGAGATTCACTGGAGAAAGAAGGAAGAGAAGCAAAACCCTGAGGAAAAGATAGTGAGAGAAAAGCCAACAGAGTTCAGAGCAACCTCCAAACCCTGAAAGGAACTCAACTTGTAAACCTCACGGGCGCAACTCAATCAAGCTCTCCAATCAGGTTTGCCCTATATCCATCATCTTTATGCCTTTTATTTGAATGCTCTAAATGTATGAGGTATTATGGGTGAATTTGATACCTTTTTGTGAGCCTTTTGTGAATTTTGATGGAATTATTCATGTGGTTACATTTTGATTTAGGGGCAACTCTGGGTTACCCTATTTTGTTTATTCTAACCTGTCTTGTGTTTCCATGGCATTGTTTTCTCTTGATTTCATCCTACTACTCTAACCCTTTGTCGAGTTTTGTGAGGGCTCACATGGCTTTCGCAGAGACACTCGCGTGGTTTCCCACTTTATTTGTGGGATACCCCCTGGAGTTTTATTCTGATTATTCGTGTTGACTGATTTCCTTTGACGGTCCAGCTGGAGACATTTCAGGGTTTCTTGCCCCTTTAACTGCTATAGCTTCGGATCTTTATCCGTGTGGTAATTTTTTCCCTTTCTCATACTTTATCGCTTTCTTAGCTGGAAGACCTCGATAGGAGGCAATGTTTGAGCCCCTTGGTGGCATTTTACTTTGAGATACATGTTTTGTGTTTTGTATTCATATCCCTGCAGGTAGCGCGGTTCCTTCGTCAAGGACTGCCTTTTTGCCCTCGAGCATCCCAAACCCTAAAACCCATAACACACGTTTACTCCTTCTACTACAGGCGAGTAAGTCTCCAAAGGTCGAGCATCCGGTAGATTGCGTAGTGACGTCGTTCATCCAAAACCCATTCCATGACCCCGTAGTTAGCCGAACTACGGCTTGCTCTGATTCTCATTCCAGATGAGATACGTAGGCATAAGACGCGATGTCTTAGCGAGCACACATCCCCCCAACTCATAGGTCAGCCGAGCTACGAAGACTCTGATTCTCATATTCAGATGAGATACGTATGCAGTGGATGCGACATCCGCGCGAGCCATTTCTCTTAACCTTTTTAGTAAATAAACACGTTAGGTAAACCCACACCCTTTAGACAAAAACTACAAAAGTGGATCCCGTAGAGTACTATGGATGCGTAGGGGTGCTAATACCTTCCCTTCGCATAACCGACTCCCGAACCCAAGATTTGGTTGCGAGACCTTGTCTTTTCCTTTCCTCTTTTCAGGTTTACTTCGAGCGTTTCCTTTCCCTCCTTTGGGATGAATAACGCACGGTGGCGACTCTTCTGTCATTCTCTTTCGCCGGTTGTTTTTTCGCACACTGTATTTTTCAGGTTGCGACAGGATGATCAATGGATTATTCAAGATACTTTGAGGTATTGATAGGTTTCCTCTATTTAACCATATTTTAGTTAATTTGATGCATAGATGAAACCATACATGTGATCATATCTTATTGATCCATTTGACTTGTGTTGTTTCTGAAGCTAGCGGAAATATACCTGAACGTATCACACGCTTGAACATACAACAAAGTTGCCATCGAACTTTATTTATCCCCAAAGGGAAAGAAAAACATCGATAAAACCCAGGGGAAAGAGATATATTGGGTAAGGAAGTCAGTTATGCAAGGGGAAGGTATTAGCACCCCAAACATCCAGGGTACTCCATGGGAACCATTTTGATTGTTCTCGCTCGAATAGGTGTTATATATAAATATTACTCGCAAAAGAATAGGGGAAAGGAAAATAAATAGATAGAGTGCTCGGTGAGGATTGGGGCCCTCATGCCTACGTATCCTTATAGTGCAATGAGGAATTCAGAGCTCTGTAGTTCAAAGAACTAAAGGTGGGAGATGAAAAGAAGTTGTGATCAAAGTATGGTTTGAACCAAATAATAGTATTTCGAACTCCGACAAGGGTGAAATATGAACCCAAGGGTAAAGTTGTATGAACCAATAAGTGAGAGCCTACAACACTATATTGGAACAACCAAAAAAAGATTGAATTAATTGTTTGGTTTCACAGTAGAAACACCTCTTAGTTCACAAAGAGGTACAAGATGGAGCACAAAGGCATACTGTATTTGGCTCAAGGAATAAGATATATCACATGAAGTGAATGAAGGTAGAATACGAAGGTATCATGGAAATGAATGGAGTGGTGTGACCAAAGTCACTAAAATGAAGTATTTGGTAACGAGTGATTGAAAAGGTATAATTTGAAACCAAAAGTCAAGGTATATTGGAATCCATAAGAGAAATGTAATTTGTACCATAGAGGGAAACAAGCATATTGGCCAAAAAGAAGGAATTAAATGTTTGGAAATAAGCCAAACAACTCTAGGTACAAAAGCGGACTATTCATTAGGCGTCCTAAAAGGATGTATATGGAATTCCAAAGAAAGTGTATTTCGATGTCAAAGGAATAATATGTCACTGGGTGGACGATTTATGATTGAAGGTAGGTAATGAATCATGAAAGATATGGATGATGCCCTAAGAAGGAAGAAGGAATAATTAGAAGTATGCTCGCCAAGGATTCGCATCCTCGTGCCTACGTATTCTCATCGTGCAATGAGAAAATCAAAGCAATCATAGTTTTGAACTACGAGAACAAAGAAAGAGATTGAGAGTGATGAAAATTATAACTTGCACCAACAAAATGGTATCAAGGGGACTCACAAAATAACTAGCTTCGAGCCCAAGAGCAAAACTGGTATGAACCAACAAGTGAGGGCCTACAACACTGGTGGAATAACCAAAAAAATATTGAATTAAGTGTTTGATTGCATAGCACAAACAACTTTTGGTTCACAAGGCGGATTGTTCATTAGGCGTCCTAAAAGGATGAGTATGAGAACCAAGGAGAAGTAATATTTGATCTCGAAGAGATGGTATTGATTGATGAATGAAGAATGATTGATTAATAAATAGGTCAGTAATATATAAGGTAGCTCGCGAAGAATCTGAATTCTCCTGCTTATGTATCCTTATAGTGCAATAAGGAAATCAGAGCTTTTGAAGTTCAGCCCACTCGGACTGAAAGCAAGGTGATTTAAGGCAAAATAATATGATCGAATGATTAAATAGAAAGAGTGGAATAGACTTGATAGTTACTTGATAAGAATCACACTAAAGTCTATGAGTAAAGGTGGATACGATAAGCAACGAGCCAAATGTCTCGCACCCAAAGATATCTAGAATTAGTGTAGGAAAGCTTCAGTCTCATTCCTTCTTTACTACTTAAGGCTCGTGGCATGTAACTCTCATCTTAAATTCCAAGTGGAGAGAGAAGAATATTTGTATTTGTTGTGTTGATGAAGACCTTAACAATCATTCAATTTGAATAGCACTAAAGTCTATGTATATAGGTGAATACGATGAGCGCTGGGTCATACGTCCCATACCAAAGATACTCAGAATGGGGGTAAGAATACTCCAGTCTCACTCCTTCTCTATTGCTTAAGGCTCGTATCGTACAACTCGATTCATGATTGATAAGTTGTTGATGTAATCCTTGCTTTGTTGTATTGCTTTGTAGTGAGAGATACTTGCCAATCGTATGATTAGGATTATGCTAAAGTCTATGAATAGGGGTGAATACGATGAGCGCTGGGTCATACATCCCATACCCAAAGATATTCAGAATGGGGGTAGGAATACTCTAGTCCCACTCCTTCTCTATTACTTAAGACTCATGACACACAATCCCAGTTTTGATTTAACAAACTCTTGAAGATGCCACCTTTGATATGCTTCTATAATCCGCTGCTTGGTATGACTGAGGATGCCTTGATTGAATATCTTGACTTGCGGCTTCGAGCTCCACAGCTTAGAAGAAAAGTCATATTAAGTGACCAAGGGTCTTTTGGTCACTCAAATTAGACCGTGGTATTATACAAGTCCAAAGGATTTAATTGATCAAAATTGCTTTTGATCGATTTAATCATGGGTTTGAAGTGATTTAGAGTTCTTGGTTAAAACCTAATCTAATGGTTAGAATTGATCAAACTGGCATAAGGGAGCATGTTATGGTTAGTCAAAATTAGACCAAGTTTCTACGTACAAATTCTAAGGGAACATGTGCATGTCAATCAAAGTCTTGATCAAAAAGTTATGTTAATTCTATTCCTAAGGGAGCATGTGATTTTAGGAATGAAAATGTCCAAAATTGTCCCTAGGATAAAATGGTCTTTTGCCAAATTTTATGGTTATTGAATCTAAAAATTCTAATTATGAAAATTCTAATTAAATTCCGAATTGATTTAATTAGCCTAGATTCTACCAATCAAATTAATCAATTAACAAGTAAATATAATATAAAGCTTTTGCAAAACAGAGGTGCATGCCTGATTTGGATGTGCAGAAAAACAGAGTAAAACAGAGTCCAATATGCATGGGCTTCAGGTGCCAAAGCCCAATGCAGAACAAGGTTCTATTTAGTCTGGGGGTGCAGCAGAAAAATGGAATAAGAGAAAACTGCATTATATTGGGCTTTGAGTGTGACAAGCCCAATGATAAAAGAAGCCCAAAGGTTAGGAGTTATGTGAAGAAAAACCAGAAGAATTTGAATGTACGCGCCTTTTTTCAAAACAGCTCAGGTCGCCGACGCCGGAGCGCCACTGCGGACCACCGTGCCGGAAATCGCTTCCGACGGCGGTGGCTACCGGAAATGAAAAGTGGAGACACCTCCATCTTCATCTCCACCTCCCGAACAAGGATCAACTCTCCAACTTCTCCAATTTCTATCCTAAATCCACTAATGCGACCGAATCCTCAAGAATCCCCCAAAATTCAGATCTACAATACTCCTCCATGAACAAGATTCGGAGCTCCTCATGATAGGGGTTTGTGATAACATGATGGGATGTTCAGCATAACAACCAGAAATACAATGAAAGAAAAACCTACCTCCGAATCTGAGAATTGCTTCGGTGAGTATTGATCGGAGAAAATGATGATGACGAAAAATCACTTGTACAAGAAGATGAAGTATTGCTTTTATCTTCCTCTTATTTTCTGAATCTTCTTCTTCATAAGAACTGTATTAAGATGAGGTTTAGCTCACTCTTCTTGAAGCTCCAATGTGAAGCTTCAATGGAGTTTTGGGGAAATTGAGCTTTGAGTGAGAGGGAGAGGGTTCAGAGAAAGGTTGCAGAGAATTGAAGATGATGAATGCAAAAGTGTAACTAGAGAGTAGTGAATGGTGAAGACTTCAAATGATGGTGAAGATGAGAATTTATAGGGATTAGGCTCGGGATTAATAAGGCTTGGAGTTAGGCTTGGAGTTAGGCTTGGGGTTAGTTAAAAATGTTTTGGAGTTAGTTGGAATAAACTCAGTGAGTTTAGATAGTTAACTCACTGAGTTGGAAGTTAGTTAATTAGTTAACTTAGTGAAAATGTGTTCAAGTGACTGTTTGTGACTGGTTATTGCAGGTGACAATTTGAATGAGATTAGCTTATCATGACTTGCGACTGTAGGTTAACAGTGGTTGTGTTGTGTTATGTGACTTTGGTCTTGGTTATGATTGTGCAAGTTGAAGTGTTGGTGGATTTTACTGTACTTGTTTTGCTGCAGGTTTGATGTGTTCACAATGTGTTTGGTTGAATTTTGATGAAGTACCAAACGTTGAAGTGTCGTCGGATGCTCACGATTTTTCCGGTGTTCATGCATAGGTCTAATTGCCTTGGATTGCAAGCCTCAATGATGGAGGATCATGTTTCAACCCCAAAAGTTCCCTTCTTACATCAATAGTTCAAAAATCCTGCAAAACGGCCTATGAGTCGACTCAAACAGGGGATGACTCGACTCACACAGTGATATTCTCAGGGTTGAGTCGACCTGTCCGGACCCGCGACGAAAAGACTGAAAGAAAAATGGAAATGAGTCGACGCAAGTGACAGGTGAGTCGACTCAATCACGAATTTCCAACATTGAGTCGACCGGTAGGTCGACCTATTCCGACCCGAGGGAAGCAGGTTCAAAGAGAGAAGGGGCATGAGTTAACACAAAGGGTGAGTGAGTCGACTCACTCAAGCTGCCCATAATTGAGTCGACAGGTGGGTCGACCTGTTCAGACCCGGGGGTATTGCGTCGAGTCGTGAGTCGACTCACAGGGCCAAAAACCTCCAAAAGTGAGTTCTTTGCAATGTTACACTTTTTTTTCACATTTTTTGTCTGTAATGAATGTTTTGGGGATAAAATGAATGGAATTGACCAATTGAACGAAAATGACTTGACTCAATACCTAAACATGACCATAAATCAAACCCAAGATTTACCATTGACACATGGAAGCGGGGAACGTGACCGTATGGACCAAGCAATAGTGGTATGACCATGATTAGGTGAATGAATGAAGGTGGATAGAAGTTATGACACTAAGGATGTGGGTCATGTCCAAAAGACTCGAGCACCAAATGGGACAAAATGGACGGCCTAGGTACCGGATGCTGAGATCACCTGAGATTAGGGTTTTGGAGGCCTCGGTGCTTCGGTGCAAGTCCAAACCAAGCGTTTCCAATTGTTGCGCGAACAAACCAAAGCCATGCAAGTCAAACACTTGAAATCCATGGTGATGAATGGTGCTTATGCATGAGTTAATAATGCATACGAATGAAACCTAGTCAAATGGTTAGATGGAAATAATGAAGAAAAGGGGAGGGCAAATTTTGGGGTACAACAGTTTCCATTAACCACTAACCCTCTAACACTTATACTTTAACGCTTGACTTGTACATTACTTAACTGTTAAATCATTGATAGATGGACTTGGGGTTGTATAACTTTCTTTGATTCAAATCTATTGTCAGATGACCATGGATCATCTCCAATACTTTGCATCAAAGATAAGTTATCCCTTGATACGCCATATTTTGAGTCCTTTGACCTATGGATAGATAATGCCTAATTGGTTACCTTGTACATTTGCTTATTAACCACTAACTATTCATTGTTAATAATTGTTGTTGTTGATCTCATTTATCATCTTGTGATTTATTTTATGTCAACTTTATTGCATTGTAATTTACTTTCAAGCACTCACTATTTTCATCATTGTATATATTCTCTCATGCATATTTATCATTGTCTTTTATCTATTGTCATCATACAATGAAAAACAACAAAAATATGATAAAATTATAAGACCAAAAAGTACATTTTATCTGTAATCAATTATTGGACTTAGAGGATTTCATTTAGGACCCTTGCTTGGATAACTTCCCCTTATCTCTTGATATTTTGTCCTAACTTGGATTTCATCTGTAACTTTCAATCTTTTATTGTAATAATGACATCATGGCACCATCCTAGGGGGACATAACTATAAGACCATTATCCACTTGTTAACTTAGGTTACTTTTGCACACACAAGGCTTTCTCTTGGGCTACCTTAAATGAGACCCTTTACTTTCTTGCTTGGTTACTGTGTATATTCATTTTATGTCACTATTTCATAATCAAGTAAATAAACCCTTGATCCAATGGCAAGCATCATTTTCTTAATCAAACTCAAAAAAACAATAAAAATACGATTAGTATTGTGCGCCACGAGCTTTAAGTGGTGGGGAATGAGTAAGGATGAAGCTCTCTTTCCCTTACTCTGACTATTTTGGACATAAGACGTTTGGCTTGTTTGTCTAAAATATTCGCCTCCGCCCACATGTCTTTAGTGTAATCTAATCATAAACATTCTTTTCATAAACCCTTTTTCAAGGTAAAATCAACATCAACCCATCAAACTCATTTTTGCACCATAGGGCATCACATTGAAAACCCTTTTCTCAAAGGTAAAATCAACCAACCCACAAACATTTTCAACTCCGAACTACGGAGCTCTGATTCTTCATCACCTGATGAATGATACATAGGCACAAGGGCCACAATCCTTAGCGAGCACAATAATAAGAACCCCCAATCTCATTCTTTCACACTCTTTTTGAAAATAAATCAAATTTATAGATACATACCCATGCACGCAGATAACTTAAATGGTCCCCATGGAGTACCATGGACGTGAGGGGTACTAATACTTTCCCCTTGTGTAATCAATTTCTGAACCCAATCTTGGTTGCAAGACCAATTATATATCCCTTTCTTTTTCTCTTTGAGGGTTTTATTGACTATTTCCCTTCTCCTCTCTTTTTACGAGGAAATTAAATAAATTTTGGTGGCGAATCTTATTTAGTGCTCTCTATTTCTTTATGGAGAGAGCATTCCTTTTGTTCAGTTCATCCGGGTTTTTTCTAAAACCTCGGCAGCGACAACTGTTACCAATGGTTCTAGAGCCAATTATCTATCCTTTTTGGTTTCCTCCGAAACCAATGAAGCCTCCAGGCTTAAGTTCCAAATCTTAGAACACATACCTTTTGCATGTCATATGTCACGAGCATCCACTGTCCAGGTACCAAGACTGGTGTTTCAACTAAGCTGCTAAGGATGTTTGCAACATATATTATTTTATCCTTAGGTACCCACTTTCTGGGTCCTCTTTTGTTAGTTTTCCCAGAGTTTCTTACAACTTTGAGTCTTTATGTAGAAGAATAATCACGGGGAATTTGTGCATGATATTTAGGTTTCATAACTGAGTTCTTACCTTTTGTAGGTTTTTGTGTCTGTGCAGAAACATCAACCTCAGTGCCAGCAGGCACGAAATGCTCTTAGAGAGGTTTTGGTTTTACCTTCTGACTTTCATCAGTTTTTATAGATTTTGTAAAACCTAAACCTTTCTTGCCATTTTTGCTAACTCCATAGGTCAAAAAGACCATTTTGCTTCTATCTATGCTTTTAGCTAGAAAGTACTGGAATGCTCTATCATATTTGATGATGCAATTAGTACCAGAAGCTTCTGAGACTATTTCTTCCTCTAGTTTTAAAATTTTACTTTTCAAAGCAGAGTTGTTACTTTCTAAAGAAAAAACTTTTTCATTTAGAGAAGAAATATATTTCTCAAGCTCACTCTGAGTTTCAAAAGTAACTATTTGGACTTGTTTAAGGTCTTTGTACCTACTCTTAAGACTTTGGTACTTTTCCAGTATTTCAGGGAGACATGATTCTAAATCAGAATGAGATAGATTAGAAAAACCTCTTTAGAATCAGAGTCTGATTCTAACTTTGACAATACCTTATCTTTTGGTTCTTCAGAACCTTCTAGATCAGTTGTTGTTTCCATCAATGCAACATTGGCTTATTCCTCATCAAAATCTTCTTCTTTTGATTCTGAGTTGTCCCAGGTAGCCATCATCCCCTTCTTGCCTTTATAAAAATATTTCTTAGGCCTTCTGTCCTTTTTCAACTTAGGACATTCATTCTTGTACTGGTCTAGCTCCTTGCACTCAAAGCAGATAACCTGTTTACCAAAACCTAGCTTCTTCTGTCTAGAAGAATAATCAGAATGACCAACAGTCCTTTTGGCTCCTCTGAACTTTGCTTGACCATTATGCATGTGCTTACAGAGTCTATTTACCCTCTTTGAAATCATACACAACTCATCATCATCTTTTGAGTCTTCATCAAAACCTTCTTATTCTTCCTCATCTTGATAAGCTCTTGTCTTCTCAGGCTTAGACTTTAAAGCAATAGATTTACCTCCTTTTTGAGGTTCATCTTCCTCGAGTTCAATCTCGTGGTTTCTCAAAGAACTAATAAGTTCTTCAAGACTAATACTATTAATATCCTTTACTAGCTTCAAAGAAGTTACCATACGTCTCCATTTTTTAGGGAGACTTCTGATTATCTTCTTAACATGGTCAGTTGTAGAGTATCCTTTGTCCAAAACTTTTAGTCCTATAAAAAGCATCTGAAACCTTGAGAACATAGTCTCAACTATTTCATCATCTTCCATTCTGAATGCCTCATACTTCTGGACTAAGGCCAAGACCTTTGTCTCCTTTACTTGAGCATTCTCCTTACGAATCATCCTCAGAGATTCGGAAATGGATTTGGCAGAATCTTTGTTTGTTATATTCTCATACTCAGTATAAGAGATAGCACTTAGCAGTATATTTCTAGCCTTGTGATGATTTTTGAAATCCTTCTTCTGTTGATCAGTTATAGCACTTCTTGCTATATTATTTCCTTCGGCATTAACTGGGTGAACGTAGCCATCGACTACAAGATCCCAAAGATCAACATCATAACCAAGAAAGAAACTTTCGATTCTATCTTTCCAATAATCAAATTTCTGACCATCAAAGATTAGTGGTTTAACACTATAGTGATATCTCTCATTGTTGTTACCAATGTTAGCAGCATTATCAGTGGCCATTGTTTCTCACACTTAACTGGATTGGTACTGAACACGGAGAAGTGTTAATAAAACTTTTATCACAATCAGAACTGGAGCTCTGATGCCAATCGAAGGTGTGAAAACCACAAGAAAGGGGGTTTGAATTGGGTTTTAAAAACAAAAACTTTTACTCAACTCAAGCACACCACTCAAATGTTAACAACAAAGAGATAAAAACATAAGTAATTTTATCCTAGTTCGCTTGAAACTAAAAGCTACTCCAGTCCACCTGGTAAGGTGATTTTTCCTTATACACAAGGACTTGATCCACTATAATCAACTTATTACAATAATCACAAAGAATACCCTTCTTTGTCTTCTCAAGGATCCGACTATACCCTAGTCTCCTTAAGGAAAATAAAACAAACAGTTTGAATAAAAGTTTTTGTGTTTACAAGATGCTTCTATACAAGCAGATTTTACATAAATGAAATATAAACACTTAAAGAAAAACGGTGTACAAAAATTGATAGGTTTTCACAAAGAAAATATACTTGTCAAAAGTTGAAGTGTTTCAGCATAATTCTTTTTCTTCAAGTCTCCAAGTCCCACTTATATAGCATAAGAAGAAGATCATTGAAAGGCAAAATGGGGAAACCAAATAGAGCGGTTGTTCACTGTTTAATGGTGAAAGAAGTGATATTGTGTACTATCCTTCACCCACAAATTCAGTGATAGGTGTGATGTATAGTACTGTCATTGCCCATGATATCAGGTAGTGGAAAGAATATTTGATTCATACTATGTATCATTTGATCACGTACCCACTTGATCTTATCTTCAAGTTCATTGGCTTTTGGTGAAAGTTGATGAAGCATGAAATGAAGAAACATGAAGTTGGATTCAGAAACTTTAGAATCTTCGATCAGAACCTTGACAGTGTCAGTAGTCTAGTTTGAGATCTTCAGTATCTTCAAAATCTTCAAAATCTATAATCAATACCTTTATAACCTCAATGTCTGGCTTGAGTTCTTCGGAATATTCAGCTAAGTAAAAAAACTTCAGAAGCTTGCCATTCTTCATAATCTTGATAATCAGAGTCACATCCAGAAGCAGAAGCGGAGAGAATGTTGCAGCAGCAACCTATCGTCTCTTCAGAAACTTCTCAAGAGTGAATCAGCATAGAAGCAGAAAAATAATTGCAGCAACAACTTGATATCTTTCATAACTTGTCATGATTAGCGTAGAAGCAGAATTTAGAACACAATTATTCAGAAATTGATGACGTTGCACGTCATATTCTCAAAATCAAAACTGGATGTTAAAGCTACACAGTAACAAACCATTAGGGTACCAAAGTTGTTCTCATACAAATACAACATTATTATTAATAAAACTCAAGGTATAGATGTAGAACCAAATCTTGTTCTAACAGGTAGGTACATCAGTGAATCTTGGGTAGAAGGAAGGAAATATTTTATACCTGTTTGAAGTAGTACTATTGATTTTACGTTTGATTAGCAAAAAGCATAGTGACTCTTCATCAATTAAAATACTCTAGAACATTGTCTTTGCAACGAGTGATAAACATATCTTCAGAGTTTAGAACCTATTAGAGTTTGATGACTAGATAAGGTTAGGATGACATAGAGAGTATCAGAGGTGCCTTCTTCATGAGTGTTTAGAGGTGATGACCATAGTTGACATTATCTTCATAACTTCAACAAGGATAACATTGATTTAGATTCTGATGAAATCTAGAGTTTAGAGTCTCTTTTATCATAGTCTAGAATCTCTATATCCAGAGTCTCTCCAGGACTAGATTTCAGAGTCTAATTTGATCAACATTATTCATCGTCTTTGTTTGTTCAAAGTTATCTTCACTCGGGTTCTTACTTGATCAGATTTAGCTTTACTTCATTTCAAGCTTGCTCAGAGTCTGCACACTTCAATAAACCATTAGAAAACAAAAGTGTTATTTTGTACTTTGTTATCATCAAAACTCAAGGATAGTTGTAGAATCAAACATGTTCCAACAATCTCCCCCTTTTTGGTGATGACAAACATTATAATTTTGATGAACAATTTTGACTTTTACCAAAATAATTAATTAGCTCAAATCAGAGTTATTTTTGTAAGCTCCCCCTGGATTTTTAGACATCAAAATTTTCTTAACTTAATTTCACAGAGTGAGGTTTGCAAGCTCCTCCTAAAATTAAGACTTAGAAAATTTTGATTCACAATAAATTAACCAATAAAACTAGACATGTTTGGGTTACCAGTCTAGCGAATACATGAGTAAAGATCATATATTTTTCTCTCCCTTTGTCATCAGTTAAAAATAATATGATAATAAGATAAACAAACTTTTTATAAACTGAATAGAAGGATAATCAACATAGATAGAGTCACGAAAAAATTAAACAAGATTTCATCGTTGGGGTGAAAGTCTATAAAGGATTTTTGATAGCATGTTCTAAATTTGATTGTTAGTCTATTCTTGGCGATCCAGTTTGGTCCATAAAACTTCATTCTCTTTATTCAACTCATCCAGAGTCTTCAGAATTATTGAGATAACATCCTTAGAAGAAAGAGGTACATAAGATTCAGTCCCAGAAGTTGTCTCAACTTCATTCTGAGGTTCTGAGTTATGTGCATTCCCAGAAGTTGTTCAAACTTCATGTTAAGAATTTAAGATATGCACAGTTCTAGAAGTTCCTACAATTCCAAAAAGAAGAACCAAGTTCTTCTCAAAGAATGGAATCCTAAAAGATCTCGGTACCAGCTGAATGGATGCATTTAGAATAATAGAGGTTTTAGCTTCATTTTGATTTGGTGCAGGGAGTGCTAGAAACTTAGCCCTGGTTTGGAGTAAAGCAACGTCTCTCAAAAGCTCTGAACAACGATTCAGTCTGGGTGAGAATTTTCCCAGAGGAAAGATCTTTGAGGAAATTGAAGTACATATCGAACCAATCCATGAATTGATCCCATAATGCAATGTTTTCAATAGGGTTGACACAAGTTGTGATAGCCTGCCTCAAAAATCTTAGACCATCCACAATTTTTTATTTTATATATGTTAAAGCTTTATCAAATGAGGGTCTTTGTGGGATATTTTCACACGAATTTGTGGGGGGTCTCATTTATGAATTAATTTATGATTTAGAGGAGAAAGATGAAAGTTCAATAACAAATGGATCCTTATTAGAGAAAAATTCTCTCTTAATAGAAGAATCATATGATGAAGAAATATCACCAAAACGCGGGGCAAGGACGGGTATATCAATCTGAACAGTTGTTCACCAAAACACGGGGAAAATCCTCTCTCAATAGAATATTCTCTTTTGTGCATCCATCAAGTTGTGAATGTCCACACCTAGATCAGTTCCATCTTCTAAACAGTTGTTCATGTAAGACATTAGAACATTCAGAGGATTGAGCTTATGAATAAGGGAAAGTCATCAATCTCTACCCTTATAATGGAGATGTATTCTTTGTCCGTCCCAATAGGATTCATAACATCTGTAATCATAAGCATATTTTTCATATTTCTTCCATTGAAGGATTTACCCACATATGTGTAGAGGTCATCACGAAAGTTCATTTCTTCCAACCTTGCTACCAACTTTCTTTCAACCAGGGTATCAGAGATCAATCAGACCAAAGGAATCCACTTCCTATTTTTGTTGCCTAAGTTCCTTGTTTCTTTAACCATATATCTCAAGTATTTAAACAAGATGGAAGGAAGATTCATCTTGATACCTTTGGCCAGATAATACAACATGTATTTCTGGTCAATGTTAATGTAGTCAACAGAGTTCCCAGCAGGACGATGATGAATGCACCAAAGAGAATTTTGGCCCAAATCCTTGATTTAGACTTAAGATTATTGATGCCTAAATTTGATCCTTTTTGAAAGATAGTGGCTACAAATTTATTCATTTCCCCCTTTTGGAACATTTGATAGCATCTCTTACCATACTGATCATGGTTTAGTAACTTGGCTATGGATTTTTCAGAAATTTGAATCTTATGACCCAGAACATTTAAGAAGAACTGAACTTTTGTAGCTCTTGCATGAATCCAGAAGTATTTTACCAGTGCAGGATACACTGGTCCCTTCAACCTGTTAAATTAGATTTCCCATCCCTGGGTTGCAACATCACAAGAGAGATCAAACCCATTTTGCTTTAGATTCTCAAAATCTACAATAGTTTCACATAGAACTTTCAACTCATCCACTGGAGTAAATAAGGATATTTTTTGGAGACCTTCCATCATAGTAATTTCCTTTTAATGACTGTGTTGTTGATGTTGCATATCATCCATGGTTAGAGTTTTGAGGAAAGGAGAGAGAGAGAGAGAGAGAGAGAGAGAGAGAGAGATTGGGGGATGAAAACTTTCAAGTGTGGGTTGTGATAAGAAATTGAATAGTGTGTGAGAAGGGAGGGCATTGTGGGTTTAAAAAGAGATAGTGATAATTAAAAGAATTTGAAAACACTCAGTCTGACAAGTGAGGAAAACTGAAATGATTTTCTCTAAATTCAAGAAACAGTATCCCTAATAGGTCACCTTACCTGTTCAGCTGACTAAATGTATGACAATTGTCTTACATTAGAGCCACACATGCAACACTTGATTTCCACCATAAATATAAAATAAAATACAAGAGGGATTCTAAGTGAGATACTCTGACTTACCTTTTCTTACCTTATCCCATTTTAGAAAACACCATTGGTGCTTTTGAGAATTTAAGAGCTTCATAGGTTCTGATGACTTGCTTCCTTGTTGAGTTCATTAGAGGCTATGTCCCCAGAGTCATATTAGCTCATTCTTCAGACCAGCAGGTTTAAAACTAGCTTTGACTTTATCAATCTCAAGTTTATCATTATACTCGACTAGAATTGATTCCTCAATAATGTTATTTCAGTGTTACATACTCAGTAGTATTAACATGATATATTTTTTAGTATGAATCAAATGTGTTAGTATAAAAATCAATATTAGGGAAAGAGGAAGGAATTCTCATACCAATAGATTCTAAACCAATAATCTTACACTCTTGGCTTTATTTAGAATATATAGAGCCATTGAGCTTATGTTCTAGATCTTGGAACATGTGCCTTCTTTCCTTTATGTGTAGAGAGCATCCAGTATCCAGGAACTATGATTGATACCTCATCTTTTCTAATTAAAGTGTCTACAACATAAATGATTTCATCTTTTGGTACTCATATCTTTTGGGGTCCTCGCCATAGTCTGAATTTGACTCATAATCTGATCTTGATCTTTTGAAGGTGTTGACCTTAAGAGCCATGAAAGCATGTTCTTCTTTGGAGGAACCTTTAACTTCAAAGTTACCTTTAACTTCAAAGATACCTTCAGATTCATCTTCAGAGTCTTTCTTCTTGTCTAGAAGAGTTCTGATCATTGAAGCCATAGGCAAGTCTTTCTCTGTATCCTCATCCTATTCTATTATGACAACTTCATCCTTTCTGAATAAGAAATGGCATGAAGGAAAATGTTTATGGATTGATGATGATTTATGTGATTCTTTATTTGTTTCTCATTCATCTGACTTCTACCAAGCCTTATGCCATTAGCATCTAAAAGATGTGTGTATCCGTTTAAAACCATATCCCATAAATATTCATCTTGACTAAGAAAGAAACCTTTTATCCTATCTTTCCAGTACTCAAATTTATCTCCATCAAAACTTGGAGGAATGGAAAAATGATAATATTAATCATTGTTTGTATGAACCATTATGTGTTTCAAGAAACTGGATCTTTTTCTGACATTGTTAAGTGTTTGACATAACGAGTCAATACCAGAACCAGACTCTGATACCAATTGAAGGTGCAAGAAACACAAGAAAGAGGGGTTTGAATTAGATTTCTGGATTTAAATATTTTTACATCCCAATATCAAACAACACAGATAGTGATAAGGATATGAACAAAAGTATTTTTATGATGGTTCGTTGTTAACAAAGCTACTTCTAGTTCACCACATATGTGATTTCGCCTTCAAAAAGGACTTAATCCAATAATCAAACTGATTATACAACTCAGAGACCAACTGTCTAAGACTTCTTGAGAAATTTTGATTATACCCTAGTCTCTCAAGGAAAACAACTCAAAGACTAATTGTCAATGACTTCTTGAGAATTCTAACTAAACTTATTCTCTCAAGGATATTAACCAAATTTAATAAAATTGATTGTGTTTACAATATTTCTTTTTAACAAGCAGATTACACACATTGAAATTCAATTTATACACTTGAGAATATTTGAAAATAAAACATAGTTTTTCTTTTATCTTTTCTTTCTTGATGGTGATTTTCTTTAATGGATCTTCTTCATTGTGAAGTCTCAGCTCATGAGCCTTTTTCTTTATTTGTCATCCATCATCCTTATAATTTCACATAAATCCTTTGACCTATTAATATTGGAAGAATTAGAACTGTTGAAGGATAGGATTGGAGCTTTCTTCGTGGTACACCTTTGTTGTAGAGTAGGAAGGTACAACAGTGAATCTTGGGTAGAAGGAAGAAAATCTTTTATAGTCATTTGAAGTATTACTATTTATTTGATGTTTGATTAGCACAAAGCATAATAAATCTTCACCCGTTAAAATACTCTAGAATAATGTCTTGCAACGAGTGATAAACATATCTTCAGAGTTCATAACCTATCAGAGTCTTATGACTAGATAAGGTTAGGATTACACTGAGAGTACCAGAGGTGCCTTCTTCATAAGTGTTTACTGGTGAGAACCAGGATTGACATTATCTTCAGAACTTCTACAAGGATAGCATTGATTTGGATTATGACGAAGTCCAAAGTTCATAGTCTCTTTTATCATAGTCCATAGTCTCTCCAGGAACAGAGTTTAGAGTCTGATTTGATCAACATTGTTCAGTGTCTTGGCTTGTTCAGAGTCATCTTCACTCAGATTCTTAGTTGATCAGATTTAGCTTTAGTTTATTTCAAGCTTGCTCCCAGTGTGACACTTCAACAAACTATTAAAAAACAAAATTGTTCTTTTATACCTTGTTATCATCAAAACTCAAGAATAGTTGTAGAATCAAACTTGTTCCAACAATAAATAGAGTAAATGATCGGAAAAATAGCAAGTGTACTATTTTTACCGATGTAGTAATAAGGAGTTTATTTCCCAGTATCGATCTCAAGGATTGCGTAGGAATTACTTACTTTAATTCGATTCTATCAGAACAAAAAGATAATGGTTGTGTTGTTTTGGAATTTAGAATAGTAACACAAAAATAGTAAAAATAATTGATTAAGATAAAAGATGCTAGGGTGAGTGGTTGAGTGAACCGGTTATGAATTAGTCCCGATTTCCTTAATACATATGATACATTCAATCTCCTAACCTCAGAATGTTCTTACTTAAGTCCTTAAGGAAGAAACTATTAAACTACCAATTCTTACTCAAATGTCCATTCAATTAATCATTGGTTTTAATCATACAAAATATCAAGGTTTACGGTGATTTATGAAAGGTTCTAGTCCTAGATGATGCATTCATAAACCCAATTGTGTGAAAATCCTACCAATCACAATCCTGTTATTGGAAGTCAAAGATTAATTCGTATTTGTCCGATACAAAAACATAATAACATCACACAATTGAATTGAAATACATAACATAGTAATCAAGGAATCATTGGTTCACATTCATAGCATACGATAACATCAGGACCACCCCCTAGCATCAGGGGGTTTAGCCTCTCATAGTACTTAAAGAATTCATAAAGGAAAGATTAAACATTACAAAGAATTAGGAGAGTTTGATCTTCAATGGTGGCTACCCTTGAATCTCGCCGTCTTTGAATCCGTCGTATTCGCTATCTCCTCCACTGTAATGCTTTCGTTCGTCTGTAAAAGGTCCCTTCTTCTTTCTATTCCAAGCCTTCTTATAGCTTCAGATGACTCTCTTCCAAGCTAAAGGTCCAAACTACCCTTAATGAGCATAATCGGGTTAAACAACAAAAATTAGGTTTTCCAAGCTGCGTTGAATCAACACGGCCGTGTGGTGGCACACGGGTGGCCGTGATGTTCTTCAGTATTAATTAATTTCATCATACGTTACAGTGGCAACAACACGGGCCGTGTCCCTACACACGGGTGCCCGTGTTAATGCACTGTTTTAATCAACACGGCTGTGTGATGGCACACGGGTGGCCGTGTTGATTTCTGTTTTCTGCTTCATCTCTGCTCTGCTTGATCAAGAACACGGCCGTGTGGTGGCACACGGGTGGCCGTGTTGTTCTGCTGTTCTTTCATATTTTCGTCCTTCAGAGTGTCCAGAACTTCACCATTCTTGCTTTTAAACCTGGAACAATGACACTACCAAACGAAGCATAAACGAGATCTTTTTTTGACATAAACTCTTAATCGAATGCAATGCAATACCACACCAACAAAACATGATAATTGACTCAAATGCAACTAAAAACAAACAAAAATCTTATCAAGGTGATGAAAATATGTCGGATTAGCGGCGGGAATTCAATGGAAATGGTGACCGATCAAAACCCCAAACTTGTCTCATTGCTTGTCCTCAAGTGATGTATTGAGTCCAAACAAAGGTCACCCCCGAATTCGTTTTCCACAATGCAACCTAGTCTTTCACCATTCGTGTTCTTCCTTTCCAATCGAGTTTCAGGTCTCTCCGAGTCAGGCAGTTTACCACATTTCCACATCCGAAACCTCTTCACCTGCAAGCTTTTCACACACTCACAATATCTCTCAGGGTTAGGTGTGTACACTCACAGCACAATATCCAATATCAGACTCTTAACTTTGAATACATTCTAATGTCACTACCACAGCAGATTCCACACACTTTTTGAGGTCTTTTTAGGTTGTAACGGGGCTTGGGTACTGTGGGATAAACAAAAAAATTGGATAACAAGGGTTTTTGAACTCGGTAGTCATGTTGTGTACTTTTTCTTTCTTTCTTTTTTTTCGTGCATCACGTATACTCTGGGGTAAAAACTCTTTTGACTTTTTTTCTACTCACATTTTCCGAGCATTTTATATCTGTTAGAGTCTAAGGTCTCGGCAAGTGCATTTTTCTCTTTTGTGTTTCTTTTCTTTTTCTTTTTTTTCTTTTAAAGAAAATACATACTGTTTTTCTTTTTGTATGATCTCATCTTATGCACTTGCCTTCTCTTTCAAGATTTCCACCCCAAACTTAGTTTTATTGGACATCTTGCAATTCACACAATCATACCGAGTTATGACACAAAAGGAAATGGATGATTAAAAGTTAACAGGGGGTTTATGATGAATAATGCTTAAACGTTAACATGGGGTTTACAATGAACAAAATGGCTAAGGCTCAACGGGGTTTACGAAGGGAAACATACATATAGGGATGGCTAGAAAGGCTCTGGCTAAACAAACAACTTGCCTTAGTGTGTGTTGTCATGTTGTGACGTGTCAACAGAACATACGCAAAATCAGAGTGATAAAGTCATACCTGGCTGAACTCTCATGTTGATATTTCGTGTTTGGCTTTTTGTGATCTCACCATGTTGGTTAGCTTGCAAGCTCTGAAGTCTCTTCGTGTTATGTGGTTCTTTCCTGACTTGGTCTTTCCATACCGCTTTCTTGGTCCGGTGTCCCCAAAATGTGTCTGACTTCTTTTCTCAAGGTTGCATCAACTTCCGGGGTGCCTTATCAGCCTTAGTTTGAGGGGTGTCATTCATCCACTACCATTGACCCCGGGCTCGTCCAACCGTTTCTCATCACCCTGTACACACAGTAGGTCCAAAAGAACCGAAAACAAACAAAACAAACAAACATACTAATATAATGATAACATAACAAAAACAAAATAAAAACAAAACAAATTAAAAGAAAATAAAACATGAAAGGAGAAAAACCCCCCCACACTTTAACTAAACATTGACCTCAATGTTTAAATTCAAACACGAAGGGGACTTACAGTGCTCACTGTTGAGGAGGCGGAGGATCGTGCGGGAAATGCAACATCAGACGTTGCATCATGGCCTGCATATCATCCATGACTGTCCCTTGCGGGAACAGTTCCACACTCTGTCTATCAAGTTCCGCACCTTGCCTGGTCTGCTCGGTACGGAGGGTTCCCATCTCCGTCTGGATCCAACCCCACTGATCCTGCGACATAAAAGAGGAGCCTTCACCCGGTAGGCTCGAATCATGTGGGGGCGGCATACCGTGGGTCTCATCTTCTTCCATGTTCTCACCTGAAAGCTCATGGTCAAACTGTTCATCTTCCCCTACCGCCTAGGCTGAACCTGTGTATAACCAATTAGCAGCATTGGCAATGCCAATGGACCCGGGTGCCGGAAGTGCGAGCACTTCCACATTGTGAATCATTAGCGCGTAATGAGTCGGCCTGATGGCTATCATTTGTTGATTGACTAGCGTGTGCAAGTCAATCCTATTCTTGCCCATTACTGCAGTCTCTTCCATCAGCAGTTGATCATACCCGAAATGGCCCGCAATCTGCGTGATCATCCCACCTACAGAAATATCCCCAGTAGTTGCATGGCCAACCTGTTTCAGATGATTGGCGGCGAAAGCTGCTGCATTGATTCGCTCATTGTGAGCCATGCAATACAGAAAATATAATTCTCTCTTTGCCGCAACCCCAGTACTATCACCCCGTCCGAATAGGGTGTATTCTAACCCTTTTTGTGCATACCTAAAGCACGTGTTGTGAATTCTAGAAGCCTTTCCCGAGCTGGGGTTATACCCAGTTTTACCTGTAATAGCTTGCCAGAAATCAACAGCAGAAAAAGTGTCCGGTGGGGATCCGGGTCCAGATACCGGGAGTTTCAGAATACTCCCCAGTTCCGCAACCGATAACTCATGATCTTCATCAAACAGCCGGAAAGTAATTTGCCCATAAAACTCTAACTCCGACCCTGTCCACCTTCTCCGCATCTTGAACTCAACCGTACTCAAAAATTCAAGGGTTATCCGAGCGAAGGTCGGTGCCTCAAATTGCATGTATTCCAACATACCAATGGTGTGAAACATGCGGTGCACCTCTTCTTTCAAACCTAACTCATCCAGGGTGGCATCACACATGTATCTGGTTGGGATAAGCTTACGTTTGGCTAGAATGACATACCTCTCTTGATGCTCCTGTTGGTCAAACAAAATGCCATGATTGTTTGTCAAGCGTCTAACCCGTTGCTTTGGTCGAGACGACGTGGCTACCTCCTTCTCCTTGCTTGCACGCTTTGGAGGCATAATGTACCTGACACAAATATCTCCAAAAATCCAACGAAAAGGTTAGTGAAAACTTCAACCGTCACTGTGTAGAGGACGGCGAGGGGAACACTTTTTGTGAAGGTGAGTGGATGTGAAAGTGAGTGGAGCTAAGAGAAAATTGAAGCTTAGCTTGATGGAGGCTAGGGCAACAATGGAGGAAGTGGGAGAGAGAGGTTGCCAAAATCAGAAAAAGTGAGATTGAGTGGTGAGGAAGAGAGATAATAGCAAGTGGGGCCCATTACTTAAAATACCCAAAATCCAAAATTTTGAAAAATTTACCCGTTACAAACAACACGGCCGTGTTCCTGCACACGGGCACCCGTGTGAATTTTCTGTTTTAATTAACACGGCCGTGTGACAGTACACGGGTGTCCATGTAAACTTACTGTTTTAATTAACACGGCCAGGTTCCTGCACACGGGCAACCGTGTTAATTTTCTGTTTTAATCAACACGGCCGTGTGTCAGCACGCGGGTGGCCGTGTTGATGCCCCTGTTTTTCACATTTTCTGAATTCGGAAATGCTTCTTTGGTCTGGCATCTTGTCATTGCGATGCTAGTATGATTATGGTATCCTTTCTCCTTACCTGCAACAACATGTCACACTCATACAGAAGAGAAACGAAAAAACAAAATAAGTTAGCCATCGAACACGTGGGTTGCCTCCCACGAAGCAACAAAATAAGTTAGCCATCGAACACGTGGGTCTCTTCATAGAATGATCCGCAAACTGCAGTGTCATGCGGGTATCCTGCACCTCCCCTAACCCAAGTTTTTTGTAAATTGAGAGGGGCATTAGACTCACACTTGCTCCCAAATCGATCAGTGCTTTCTTGAAGGATCTATCTCCAATGCTACAAGGAATGGTGACTGCACCTCTATCTTTTTTCTTCATCGGAATTTTTAGGCCCTACAAAATAGCACTACAAGTTTCAGTTAGCATGACTGGTTCGCTGTTGATCGACCTTTTCTTTGATATGATGTCTTTCATGAATTTGGCGTAGATCGGCATCTGTTCCAGAGCTTCGGCAAAAGGTATGTTGATATCGAGCTTCTTGAATAATTCTAAGAATTTCTCAAAAAAAAATCATGGAGATCTTTCTTCTTTATTCTTGTCGGAAAAGGAAGAATGATCTTTGGTTTTTGTTTCTCTTGCTGGCTTGTCGGCTCGACTACCACTTCTTCAGTCTGTTTTGGCTCTTCTCTAATCTCCAAGTCAACTTCCAACAATCCCTCTTCTTCAACCTGTTCGTCAAATTGTAGTTCCTTAGTCTTTCCTTTTCTGGTGACCACAGCTTTAATGTGACTTTGATCACGGGGATTAACGATTGTCCCACTAGGAAGCGTGCCAGGTGCATGGGAATTTGAAGCTAACTGTTGGGCAATTTGACCCATCTGAATTTCAAGATTTTTTATTGATGTTGTGGTGTTCTTCTGATTATTTCGAGTTTCCTCTTGGAATTGGATGTTGTGAGCTGCCATCTTTTCAATTGCGATCTCCTAATTTGCTTTCTTAGGTACCTGTTGTTGCGGCTGCTGATATTGATTTTGATATTGGCCCTGTGCCGGCTGTTGCACGTTCCCTCTTTGATCTTTCCATGCAAAGTTGGGATGATTTTTCCACCCCGGATTGTATGTGTTTGAATTGGGATTGTTCTGCTTCAAAAATTTTATATCTTCGATCTGTTGCGGTGTTGCAAAACAATGAACAGTATTGTGTGGTCCATTGCAAATGTCACACACTTCACTCGGTGCCTGTTGCACTTGAGCCACTTTCTGAGCACCTATGTTTAGTGCTTTCAACCTTTTCTCTACCTCAGCAGCAACAGCTTCTTCAATTTTCACATGTTTATTTGTTTCAAGCTTCAAGTCAATGACTGCCGATTTGCTTGATACCCTGTCATATAACTCTAAATGCTCGTTCGAGGCAATAACTTCAATTATCTTCTTCATACCGGTGGTTGTTGCAAAGTTGGCTGAGCCACCAGCTGCTGAATCCAGGATTTGTCTTGTTTGAATTCGAAGACCATTGACAAACATTTGCATTTGTTCAGTTTCATCCATGTTGTGAGTAAGACAAGCCACTAGGATCCTCTTGAATCGTTTGTAGGCATCTCCTAGTGACTCACCCTCCTTCTGTTTGAAGTTTAGGATCTCATATCTTTTCCGCAATGACACAGATGCGGGAAAATACTCCTGCAAGAATGCTGTTTCCATGTGCTCCCATGTAGTGATACTACCAGCAGGTAAGGAATAGAACCACTCTTCAGCCTCATCTGCTAAAGTGAATGGGAACATACGAAGTCAGACTGCTTCTTCGCTATGTCTTGGCATTTTCAGTGTTGTACTCATGGTTAAAAATCTTCGCAGATGCTTGTTGGCATCTTCATTCACTCTTCCAGAGAAGGACCTTCTTTCGAGTTGACTAATGGTGATGGGATACAGCTGGAATTGTTCCACAGTAACTGGTTGGTTGACAATTGTCATACGACCACCCGGGGTGTTGGTTCCACCATAGTCACCGAGGAGTCTCTCTGGTGGTGGTGGATTAGCAGCCATGATTTCAGGAACTGTTTCCGTGTCTGAATATGGATTCTCTGAGTGCACTGAAACAACTTCTTCCTCCGTTTTCTCTGCTAATTCCAGTTTCTTTCTCTTAGCTTGTTTGAGTCTAGCGCGAAGAGTTCTTTCTGGATCTGCGTCAAAAGGAAAATCCGCTGAGGCCTTACCTCGCATAAACAAGTTAGACAAAGATTAGAATTGAATAACAAAATTGTCACAGATAAAATTTTGGTTGACGAGCAACAAAATTTCAATAGAATAAAAATTAAAATAGGTATTTTGGCAATCCCCGGCAACGGCGCCAAAAACTTGATCGGAAAAATAGCAAGTGTACTATTTTTACCGATGTAGTAATAAGGAGTTTATTTCCCAGTATCGATCTCAAGGATTGCGTAGGAATTACTTACTTTAATTCGATTCTATCAGAACAAAAAGATAATGGTTGTGTTGTTTTGGAATTTAGAATAGTAACACGAAAATAGTAAAAATAATTGATTAAGATAAAAGATGCTAGGGTGAGTGGTTGAGTTAACCGGTTATGAATTAGTCCCGATTTCCTTAATACATATGATACATTCAATCTCCTAACCTCAGAATGTTCTTACTTAAGTCCTTAAGGAAGAAACTATTAAACTACCAATTCTTACTCAAATGTCCATTCAATTAATCATTGGTTTTAATCATACAAAATATCAAGGTTTACGGTGATTTATGAAAGGTTCTAGTCCTAGATGATGCATTCATAAACCCAATTGTGTGAAAACCCTACCAATCACAATCCTGTTATTGGAAGTCATAGATTAATTCGTATTTGTCTGATACAAAAACATAATAACATCACACAATTGAATTGAAATACATAACATAGTAATCAAGGAATCATTGGTTCACATTCATAGCATACGATAACATCAGGACCACCCCCCTAGGATCAGGGGGTTTAGCCTCTCATAGTACTTAAAGAATTCATAAAGGAAAGATTAAACATTACAAAGAATTAGGAGAGTTTGATCTTCAATGGTGGCTACCCTTGAATCTCGCCGTCTTTGAATCCGTCGTATTCGCTATCTCCTCCACTGTAATGCTTTCGTTCGTCTGTCAAAAGGTCCCTTCTTCTTTCTCTTCCAAGCCTTCTTATAGCTTCAGATGACTCTCTTCCAAGCTAAAGGTCCAAACTACCCTTAATGAGCATAATCGGGTTAAACAGCAAAAATTAGGTTTTCCAAGTTGCGTTGAATCAACACGGCCGTGTGGTGGCACACGGGTGGCCGTGTTGTTCTTCAGTATTAATTAATTTCAGCATACGTTACAGTGGCAACAACACGGGCCGTGTCCCTACACACGGGTGCCCGTGTTAATGCACTGTTTTAATCAACACGGCCGTGTGGTGGCAGACGGGTGGCCGTGTTGATTTCTGTTTTCTGCTTCATCTCTGCTCTGCTTGATCAACAACATGGCCGTGTGGTGGCACACGGGTGGCCGTGTTGTTCTGCTGTTCTTTCATATTTTCGTCCTTCAGAGTGTCCAGAACTTCACCATTCTTGCTTTTAAACCTGGAACAATGACACTACCAAACGAAGCATAAACGAGATCTTTTTTTGACATAAACTCTTAATCGAATGCAATGCAATACCACACCAACAAAACATGATAATTGACTCAAATGCAACTAAAAACAAACATAAATCTTACCAAGGTGATGAAAATATGTCGGATTAGCAGCGGGAATTCAATGGAAATGGTGACCGATCACAACCCCAAACTTGTCTCATTGCTTGTCCTCAAGTGATGTATTGAGTCCAAACAAAGGTCACCCCCGAATTCGTTTTCCACAATGCAACCTAGTCTTTCACCATTCGTGTTCTTCCTTTCCAATCGAGTTTCAGGTCTCTCCGAGTCAGGCAGTTTACCATATTTCCACATCCGAAACCTCTTCACCTGCAAGCTTTTCACACACTCACAATATCTCTCAGGGTTAGGTGTGTACACTCACAACACAGTATCCAATATCTGACTCTTAACTTTGAATACATTCTAATGTCACTACCACAGCAGATTCCACACACTTTTTGAGGTCTTTTTAGGTTGTAACGGGGCTTGGGTACGGTGGGATAAACAAAAAAATTGGATAACAAGGGTTTTTGAACTCGGTAGTCATGTTGTGTACTTTTTTTTTTCGTGCATCACGTATACTCTGGGGTAAAAACTCTATTGACTTTTTTTCTACTCACATTTTCCGAGCATTTTATATCTGTTAGAGTCTAAGGTCTCGGCAGGTGCATTTTTCTCTTTTGTGTTTCTTTTCTTTTTCTTTTTTTTTCTCTTTTTTTTCTTTTAAAGAAAATACATACTGTTTTTCTTTTTGTATGATCTCATCTTATGCACTTGCCTTCTCTTTCAAGATTTCCACCCCAAAATTAGTTTTATTGCACATCTTGCAATTCACACAATCATACCGAGTTATGACACAAAAGGAAATGGATGATTAAAAGTTAACAGGGGGTTTATGATGAATAATGCTTAAACGTTAACATGGGGTTTACAATGAACAAAATGGCTAAGGCTCAACGGGGTTTACGAAGGGAAACATAAATATAGGGATGGCTAGAAAGGCTCTGGCTAAACAAACAACTTGCCTTAGTGTGTGTTGTCATGCTGTGACGTGTCAACAGAACATACGCAAAATCAGAGTGATAAAGTCATACCTGGCTGAACTCTCATGTTGATATTTCGTGTTTGGCTTTTTGTGATCTCACCATGTTGGTTAGCTTGCAAGCTCTGAAGTCTCTTCGTGTTATGTGGTTCTTTCCTGACTTGGTCTTTCCATACCGCTTTCTTGGTCCGGTGTCCCCAAAATTTGTCTGACTTCTTTTCTCAAGGTTACATCAACTTCCGGGGTGCCTTATCAGCCTTAGTTTGAGGGGTGTCATTCATCCACTACCATTGACCCCGGGCTCGTCCAACCGTTTCTCATCACCCTGTACACACAGTAGGTCCAAAAGAACCGAAAACAAACAAAACAAACAAACATACTAATATAATGATAACATAACAAAAACAAAATAAAAACAAAACAAATTAAAAGAAAATAAAACATGAAAGGAGAAAAACCCCCCCACACTTGAACTAAACATTGACCTCAATGTTTAAATTCAAACACGAAGGGGACTTACAGTGCTCACTGTTGAGGAGGCGGAGGATCGTGCGGGAAATGCAACATCAGACGTTGCATCATGGCCTGCATATCATCCATGATTGTCCCTTGCCGGAACAGTTCCACACTCTGTCTATCAAGTTCCGCACCTTGCCTGGTCTGCTCGGTACGGAGGGTTCCCATCTCCGTCTGGATCCAACCCCACTGATCCTGTGACATAAAAGAGGAGCCTTCACCCGGTAGGCTCGAATCATGTGGGGACGGCATACCGTGGGTCTCATCTTCTTCCATGTTCTCACCTGAAAGCTCATGGTCAAACTGTTCATCTTCCCCTACCGCCTGGGCTGAACCTGTGTATAACCAATTAGCAGCATTGGCAATGCCAATGGACCCGGGTGCCGGAAGTGCGAGCACTTCCACATTGTGAATCATCAGCGCGTAATGAGTCGGCCTGATGGCTATCATTTGTTGATTGACTAGCGTGTGCATGTCAATCCTATTCTTGCCCATTACTGCAGTCTCTTCCAGCAGCAGTTGATCATACCCAAAATGGCCCGCAATCTGCGTGATCATCCCACCTACAGAAATATCCCCAGTAGTTGCATGGCCAACCTGTTTCAGATGATTGGCGGCGAAAGCTGCTGCATTGATTCGCTCATTGTGAGCCATGCAATATAGAAAATATAATTCTCTCTTTGCCGCAACCCCAGTACTATCACCCCGTCCGAATAGGGTGTATGCTAACCCTTTTTGTGCATACCTAAAGCACGTGTTGTGAATTCTAGAAGCCTTTCCCGAGCTGGGGTTATACCCAGTTTTACCTGTAATAGCTTGCCAGAAATCAACAGCATAAAAAGTGTCCGGTGGGGATCCGGGTCCAGATACCGGGAGTTTCAGAATACTCCCCAATTCCGCAACCGATAACTCATGATCTTCATCAAACAGCCGGAAAGTAATTTTCCCATAAAACTCTAACTCCGACCCTGTCCACCTTCTCCGCATCTTGAACTCAACCGTACTCAAAAATTCAAGGGTTATCCGAGCGAAGGTCGGTGCCTCAAATTGCATGTATTCCAACATACCAATGGTGTGGAACATGCGGTGCACCTCTTCTTTCAAAACTAACTCATCCAGGGTGGCATCACACATGTATCTGGTTGGGATAAGCTTACGTTTGGCTAGAATGACATACCTCTCTTGATGCTCCTGTTGGTCAAACAAAATGCCATGATTGTTTGTCGAGCGTCTAACCCGTTGCTTCGGTCGAGACGACGTGGCTACCTCCTTCTCCTTGCTTGCACGCTTTGGAGGCATAATGTACCTGACAAAAATATCTCCAAAAATCCAAGGAAAAGGTTAGTGAAAACTGCAACCGTCACTGTATAGAGGACGGCGAGGGGAACACTTTTTGTGAAGGTGAGTGGATGTGAAAGTCAGTGGAGCTAGGAGAAAATTGAAGCTTAGCTTGATGGAGGCTAGGGCAACAATGGAGGAAGTGGGAGAGAGAGGTTGCCAAAATCAGAAAAAGTGAGATTGAGTGGTGAGGAAGAGAGATAATAGCAAGTGGGGCCCATTACTTAAAATACCCAAAATCCAAAATTTTGAAAAATTTACCCGTTACAAACAACACGGCCGTGTTCCTGCACACGGGCACCCGTGTGAATTTTCTGTTTTAATTAACACGGTCGTGTGACAGTACACGGGTGTCCATGTAAACTTACTGTTTTAATTAACACGGCCAGGTTCCTGCACACGGGCAACCGTGTTAATTTTCTGTTTTAATCAACACGGTCGTGTGTCAGCACACGGGTGGCCGTGTTGATGCCCCTGTTTTTCACATTTTCTGAATTCGGAAATGCTTCTTTGGTCTGACATCTTGTCACTGCGATGCTAGTATGATTATGGTATCCTTTCTCCTTACCTGCAACAACATGTCACACTCATACAGAAGAGAAACGAAAAAACAAAATAAGTTAGCCATCGAACACGTGGGTTGCCTCCCACGAAGCGCTTCGTTTAACGTCGCATGGCTCGACGGTTGCCCACCTCATTAGGCGAGGCGAATCTGGTCAATCAAACCCGGTTGTTGGCCTCTGTAATATGGCTTCAGCCTCTGACCATTCACCTTGAAGATATCTCCATTGTCTTGGTTCTTAATCTCTATTGCTCCGTGTGGAAAAACCTTATGCACGACAAATGGCCCGGACCATCTGGACCTTAATTTCCCAGGAAACAACTTGAGCCGCGAATTGAACAACAAAACCAATTGTCCTTCCCAGAAATATTTCCTGATGATTCCCTGATCATGCCACCTCCGTGTTTGCTCCTTGTACATCTTTGCATTCTCATATGCCTGATTACGAAATTCTTCTAACTCATGTAGTTGAAGAATTCGGGATTCACCGGCTTTTGCAAGATCACAATTTAAGAACTTGGATGCCCAAAAGGCTTTGTGCTCCAATTCCAAAGGAAGATGACAAGCCTTACCATAAATCAGCTGATACGGAGACATGCCAATTGGTGTTTTGAAAGCGGTCTGGTACGCCCATAGCGCGTCATCCAATTTGATTGCCCAATCTTTCCGTGAAGCACTGACTATTTTTTCCAAAATCTTTTAATTTTCCGATTAGACACTTCAATTTGCCCACTCGTTTGGGGATGATATGGTGTGGCAATCTTGTGCTTCACATTGTATTTCTTTAATAAGTTCTCCATGAGCTTATTCAAGAAATGTGTTCCTTCATCACTGATAAGTGCTCGAGGCACACCAAACCTGGAGAAGATATTTTGTTTAAGGAAGCTTACCAATGCTCTAGCGTCATTAGAGGGGAGAGCTACGGCTTCCACCCATTTGGAGACGTAGTCCACAGCCACCAGAATATAATTCTTCCCAAATGAGGGTGGAAATGGTCCCATAAAGTCTATTCCCCAGACATCAAATAATTCCACCTCAAGCATGCCCTTTTGAGGCATCTGATTCTTTCTAGAGATATTTCCTGTTCGTTGGCATTTGTCACATTCCTTCACCACGACTTGTGCATCCTTAAACAACGTGGGCCAGTACAACCCGGATTGGAGGACTTTTGCGGCTGTCCTGTCTCCACTAAAGTGTCCCCCATAATCTAAGTCATGACAAGCCTTTAAGACTTCATTTTGTTCTTCCTCAGGGACACATCGACGAATTAGTCCGTCTACCCCTTTCTTATACAAGAATGGTTCGTCCCACAAATAAAACCTGCAATCATGAAGAAACTTTTTCCTTTTGTTATAATCAAAGTCGTCAGGAATTATACCACCTACCAGGTAGTTTGCATAGTCCGCAAACCAAGGAACACCCACCACCGCGAGGATTCTTTCATCTATAAACTCATCCTTTATGGGATGGTCCTCTTCCGTCTCTCCAATCGGAGACATTCGAGACAGATGGTCAGCCACGGTGTTCTCACACCCCTTTTTATCTCTAATTTCCAGGTCAAATTCTTGCAACAGCAAGATCCATCGGAGCAGCCTTGGCTTCGAGTCCTGTTTAGGAAAAAGATATTTCAACGCAGCATGGTCAGTATAAACAATTACCTTTGTTCCCAACAAGTATTGCCGAAATTTGTCAAAGGCATAAACCACAGCCAGTAACTCCTTCTCTGTGGTTGCATAATTCATCTGGGCTGGATTCAACACATGGCTAGCATAGTAGATGACGTGGAGGCGTTTGTCTTTTCTTTGCCCCAAGACAGCCCCTACTGCTATATCGCTCGCATCGCACATTATCTCAAAGGGTAGAGACCAATCAGGCGAGATCACTATAGGAGCAGACACCAATTTATTTTTCAGAGTCTCGAAGGCTTCGTTACACTTCTTGTCAAACAGAAACGGAGTATCCTTCACAAGCAGGCTAGTCAAAGGTTTTGCGATCTTGGAGAAATCTTTGATGAACCGCCGATAGAATCCTGCATGTCCCAAGAAACTCCGTATACCTTTCTCGTTCACCGGATGAGGGAGATTGGCGATCACTTCCACTTTTTCCTTGTCAACTTCTATCCCTTGATGGGAAATTTTATGACCTAGTACGATCCCTTCTCTCACCATGAAGTGACACTTTTCCCAATTCAGAATTAGATTGGTTTGTTGACACCTTTCCAACACAAGTGACAGATTATACAAACAATTTTCGAAGGAAGATCCAAAAACTGAAAAATCATTCATAAACACTTCCATGTGCTTTTCCAGCATATCAGAAAATATGGATGTCATGCACCTCTGAAATGTTGCAGGTGCGTTGCATAACCCAAATGGCATTCTTCTATAAGCAAAGATTCTGTATGGGCATGTGAATGCTGTTTTTTCTTGATCCTCAGGTGCCACCGCAATTTGGTTGTACCCTGAGTATCCATCCAGAAAACAGTAGAAATCGTGACCTGTCAATCTTTCCAACATCTGATCGATAAAAGGTAAAGGAAAGTGGTCCTTCCTTGTAGCAGTGTTCAATCTTCTATAGTCTATGCAAACTCGCCATCCTGTAACAGTACGGGTGGGGATCAACTCATTTTTTTCATTTTTGATCACAGTTGTCCCTCCCTTCTTTGGTACCACGTGAACTGGGCTCACCCATGAACTGTCAGATATTGGGTAAATTAACCCCGCATCTAAAAGTTTCACGACCTCCTTATGAACAACTTCTTTCATAGCTGGATTCAGTCTTCTTTGAGGTTGGACGATCGGTTTCTGATCATCCTCCATTAAAATCTTGTGCATACACATTGTCGGGTTGATTCCTTTTAAATCGTCCATCGCCCACCCAATAGCACCTTTGTATTTTTTTAAGACTTTGATTAGCTCTCCTTCTTGTGTCTCTCTCAAACCTGAATTGATGATTCCTGGACATTTTTCCTCCTTGTCAAGAAAAACATATTTGAGATGTTCCGGTAATTGTTTCAACTCTATCCCCTTTTTTATATCCTGTTTTGATTCTGAAGATATTTTAGGTCGAAGCTCCTCCCAACGTTGCGGTCGGGAACGAACCCAAGGCGGTTGTTCCTTTAACATTGCTACCACTTCGGATTCTTCCTCATCAATTCCTTCAGTATCCTCCACAATAGATAAACTCAAAACTCTCTCCAAAGGAAGCCTGGGTGTTGTAATCTGCATAGATTGAGCAAAAATTGTATCTAACACTTCAATACTTTTACTCGCCCCTTCGTCCTCTTTGAATTTCATAGTATCCCTCACATCAATTTTGAGTTTTTCATCATAAACTTTGAGGGTCATGGTACCTTCTTCAATGTCTATCATGCATCTTCCAGTTTCTAGGAAAGGTCTTCCCAGTATGAGAGGAATCTCCTCATCTTCCGGCATCTCAAGTATCACAAAATCAACCAGAAATACAAATTTATCAATCTTCACCAGGACATCTGTTGCTATACCATATGGTCTCTTCATAGAATGATCCGCAAACTGCAGTGTCATGCGGGTATCCTGCACCTCCCCTAACCCAAGTTTTTTGTAAATTGAGAGGGGCATTAGACTCACACTTGCTCCCAAATCGATCAGTGCTTTCTTGAAGGATATATCTCCAATGCTACAAGGAATGGTGACTGCACCTCTATCTTTTTTCTTCATCGGAATTTTTAGGCCCTGCAAAATAGCACTACAAGTTTCAGTTAGCATGACTGGTTCGCTGTTGATCGACCTTTTCTTTGATATGATGTCTTTCATGAATTTGGCGTAGATCGGCATCTGTTCCAGAGCTTCGGCAAAAGGTATGTTGATCTCGAGCTTCTTGAATAATTCTAAGAATTTCTCAAAAAAAAAATCATGGAGATCTTTCTTCTTTATTCTTGTCGGAAAAGGAAGAATGATCTTTGGTTTTTGTTTCTCTTGCTGGCTTGTCGGCTCGACTACCACTTCTTCAGTCTGTTTTGGCTCTTCTCTAATCTCCAAGTCAACTTCCAACAATCCCTCTTCTTCAACCTGTTCGTCAAATTGTGGTTCCTTAGCCTTTCCTTTTCTGGTGACCACAGCTTTAATGTGACTTTGATCACGGGGATTAACGATTGTCCCACTAGGAAGCGTGCCAGGTGCATGGGAATTTGAAGCTAACTGTTGGGCAATTTGACCCATCTGAATTTCAAGATTTTTTATTGATGCTGTGGTGTTCTTCTGATTATTTTGAGTTTCCTCTTGGAATTGGATGTTGTGAGCTGCCATCTTTTCAATTGCAATCTCCTAATTTGCTTTCTTAGGTACCTGTTGTTGCGGCTGCTGATATTGATTTTGATATTGGCCCTGTGCCGGCTGTTGCACATTCCCTCTTTGATCTTTCCATGCAAAGTTGGGATGACTTTTCCACCCCGGATTGTATGTGTTTGAATAGGGATTGTTCTGCTTCAAAAATTTTATATCTTCGATCTGTTGCGGTGTTGCAAAACAATGAACAGTATTGTGTGGTCCATTGCAAATGTCACACACTTCACTCGGTGCCTGTTGCACTTGAGCCACTTTTTGAGCACCTATGTTTAGTGCTTTCAACCTTTTCTCTACCTCTGCAGCAACAGCTTCTTCAATTTTCACATGTTTATTTGTTTCAAGCTTCAAGTCAATGACTGCCGATTTGCTTGATACCCTGTCATATAACTCTAAATGCTCGTTCGAGGCAATAACTTCAATTATCTTCTTCATACTGGTGGTTGTTGCAAAGTTGGCTGAGCCACCAGCTGCTGAATCCAGGATTTGTCTTGTTTGAATTCGAAGACCATTGACAAACATTTGCATTTGTTCAGTTTCATCCATGTTGTGAGTAGGACAAGCCACTAGGATCCTCTTGAATCGTTTGTAGGCATCTCCTAGTGACTCACCCTCCTTCTGTTTGAAGTTTAGGATCTCATATCTTTTCCGCAATGACACAGATGCGGGAAAATACTCCTGCAAGAATGCTGTTTCCATGTGCTCCCATGTAGTGATACTACCAGCAGGTAAGGAATAGAACCACTCTTCAGCCTCATCTGCTAAAGTGAATGGGAACATACGAAGTCGGACTGCTTCTTCGCTATGTCTTGGCATGATTTCAGGAACTCTTTCCGTGTCTGAATCTGGATTCTCTGAGTGCACTGAAACAACTTCTTCCTCCGCTTTCTCAGCTAATTCCAGTTTCTTTCTCTTAGCTTGTCTGAGTCTAGCGCGAAGAGTTCTTTCTGGATCTGCGTCAAAAGGAAAATCCGCTGAGGCCTTACCTCGCATAAACAAGTTAGACAAAGATTAGAATTGAATAACAAAATTGTCACAGATAAAATTTTGGTTGACGAGCAACAAAATTTCAATAGAATAAAAATTAAAATAGGTATTTTGGCAATCCCCGGCAACGGCGCCAAAAACTTGATCGGAAAAATAGCAAGTGTACTATTTTTACCGATGTAGTAATAAGGAGTTTATTTCCCAGTATCGATCTCAAGGATTGCGTAGGAATTACTTACTTTAATTCGATTCTATCAGAACAAAAAGATAATGGTTGTGTTGTTTTGGAATTTAGAATAGTAACACGAAAATAGTAAAAATAATTGATTAAGATAAAAGATGCTAGGGTGAGTGGTTGAGTTAACCGGTTATGAATTAGTCCCGATTTCCTTAATACATATGATACATTCAATCTCCTAACCTCAGAATGTTCTTACTTAAGTCCTTAAGGAAGAAACTATTAAACTACCAATTCTTACTCAAATGTCCATTCAATTAATCATTGGTTTTAATCATACAAAATATCAAGGTTTACGGTGATTTATGAAAGGTTCTAGTCCTAGATGATGCATTCATAAACCCAATTGTGTGAAAACCCTACCAATCACAATCCTGTTATTGGAAGTCATAGATTAATTCGTATTTGTCCGATACAAAAACATAATAACATCACACAATTGAATTGAAATACATAACATAGTAATCAAGGAATCATTGGTTCACATTCATAGCATACGATAATATCATGACCACCCCCTAGCATCAGGGGGTTTAGCCTCTCATAGTACTTAAAGAATTCATAAAGGAAAGATTAAACATTACAAAGAATTAGGAGAGTTTGATCTTCAATGGTGGCTACCCTTGAATCTCGCCGTCTTTGAATCCGTCGTATTCGCTATCTCCTCCACTGTAATGCTTTCGTTCATCTGTCAAAAGGTCCCTTCTTCTTTCTCTTCCAATCCTTCTTATAGCTTCAGATGACTCTCTTCCAAGCTAAAGGTCCAAACTACCCTTAATGAGCATAATCGGGTTAAACAACAAAAATTAGGTTTTCCAAGCTGCGTTGAATCAACACGGCCGTGTGGTGGCACACGGGTGGTCGTGTTGTTCTTCAGTATTAATTAATTTCAGCATACGTTACAGTGGCAACAACACGGGCTGTGTCCCTACACACGGGTGCCCGTGTTAATGCACTGTTTTAATCAACACGGTCGTGTGGTGGCACACGGGTGGCCGTGTTGATTTCTGTTTTCTGCTTCATCTCTGCTCTGCTTGATCAACAACACGGCCGTGTGGTGGCACACGGGTGGCCGTGTTGTTCTGCTGTTCTTTCATATTTTCGTCCTTCAGAGTGTCCAGAACTTCACCATTCTTGCTTTTAAACCTGGAACAATGACACTACCAAACGAAGCATAAACGAGATCTTTTTTTGACATAAACTCGTAATCGAATGCAATGCAATACCACACTAACAAAACATGATAATTGACTCAAATGCAACTAAAAACAAACATAAATCTTACCAAGGTGATGAAAATATGTCGGATTAGCGGCGGGAATTCAATGGAAATGGTGATCGATCAGTAAACTACTTAGAGAGTTTTACCTCATATCCCTACATTTATCCTTCCACCCCTATATTTTATATAAAAAAATACCAATTTTATCCTTATATATTTTTAATTAATTTATTATTTTATTTTTTAAATATTTTTAAAATTTTATTTTTGTGTTCCGGAAGACTTTGCGAAAGAGTTTCGGTAGTCATTTTTCAAGTATTTTTTAAATATTTTTTTATGTACCGGAAGGCTTTGCAAAAGAGTTCTGGTAGTCAATTTTTGTGTATCGGAAGACTTTGCAAAAGAGTTTCGATAGTCATTTTTCAAATATTTTTTTAACATTTTTTTTGTGTACCGGAAGACTTTGCAAAAGAGTTCCGGTAGTTAAATTTTATGCACAGGAAGACTTTACAAAAGAGTTTCGGTAGTCATTTTCAAAAAAAAATTAACATTTTTTTGTGTACCGGAAGACTTTGCAAAAGAGTTCCGGTAGTCAATTTTTGTGAACCGGAAGACTTTACAAAAGAGTTCCGGTACTCATTTTTCAAACATTTTTTGACTTTTTTTTGTATACCGGAAGACTTTGTAAAAGAGTTTCGGTAGTCAATTTTTGTGTACCAGAACTCTTTTGTAAAGTCTTCCGATATATAAAAAGAAGTTAAAAAAATACTTGAAAAATTACTATCGGAATTCTTTTACAAAGTCTTCCGGCATGCAAAATAAAATTTAAAAAATATTTAAAAAATAAAATAATAAATTAGTTAAAAATATATAAGGATAAAATTGGTATTTTTTATAAAATGTAGGGGTATAAGGATAAATGTAGGGGTATAAGGTAAAATTTTCAACTACTCATAGTCCAACTATAAGTAAAGGCCCACTAAATATTATATAATATCTCCCCTCAAACCCACAATGTCTTAACATGAAGCATTGAGAGTTTTCCAAACAAAAAATAAAAACATATTCAATAATGAATAATATAAATCTAAAATTATTAAATTGCTTTTCAAGATAAAGTTTTTTAAACTTTGAACTTGTTACAAATTAACCCTAAAAATAAGAGATCGAACCAAACTCACTAATATCATAACCAACGGAAAGAGCAACCAATAAGAAGAACCATCATGGAGAGAAGCAATAACCAACGAGAGAAGAAGTCAAAGAAAAAAACCAATTAAGATAGGAGATACATCCAAAAAGAGAGAACAAACCAAACTAACAAATCAAATTGAACCAAATCAATTTGAAGCAGATCAAACCATACCAAATCAATTTTAACTAATCATAATGAAATGAACAAAATCAAATTAGATCTAATTAAATCAACCCAATCCAATACAATCCAAACCAATCCCAATAGAATAACCAATAGGGAGAGGAGTAACCAAATAGAAGAACTGATAAGAGAGAGAAAGAGAAGCAAACAAATAGAAGAACTAATAAGAAGGAAAAGAATTAATTGAAAGAGAAACATCCAAATAGAATAATCAATAGGGAGAGGAGTAACCAAATAGAAGAACCAATAAGAAATAGAAGTAACCAAATAGAAGAATCTATAAGAAATGGGAAGAATCAATGGAAAGAGAAGCAATCAATACGAAGGGAGTCAACCAAAGTCATATATAATTCAATCATGATCTTCATGCACACAAAAGTGAGAGACAACTCGGGAACAATTTAGCAATTCAATATAAGGATTTTTTTTTCTTCAATAAACTTATCATTATAAAATCAAACCAAACACATTCCCAACTTTATGGAAACTCAATAGCATAAACAACAATTAGTTCAAGGAGGATCAAACCAAGCTCTAGATATCGTGATAACAATAGAGATAATCAAGTAAGGAAGAGATGAAGAGAGTAGGGTTTCAATAATACGAATAACATAATTTATGCAAATAAGGGTTACAAAGAGAATGTATAATAAGACATAAATAGATTAAACTACTCGTAGTCCAAATATAAGTAAATGCATGTTACATATTATCTAACATCGACATCCCTTTCTTTGTTGATTGTATTAATTAAACATGGTTGACTCCCTACAAGAAAAAATTGGGTTCTACATGGACCAATCAAATCACTCACTCAGATAACACGACAATAAACATGTAAATATTTAACATGTGTTTACAATAATTGCATAAATAGAAATTATTATTTTTAGCCTACTATTCTAACAATATTGTATAAGGCTGAGTCTGCTCATTAGAGACTTAAAACATGTTGCGTGCTAGTAGAGGAAATCTCTATAAGTTGGGATGCGGTCAACTCTATGTTAAAGCAGCAGCTTGGTTCAATCAAGACTTCATTTCAGAAAAAGCATCATTAAAATTCAGCATCAACATAAAATTTCTTTTTATGCAAGTGCTGGCAGTTTGTCATTGCATAAATCCGGCCAAAGAAACGGATCAAAACAAGTCAAAGAGGAGCCAAAATGAAGAAGAAAGACCAAAGAATGAGGAAAAATAGCTAAGTGTGAAGAAATTGGACTTTGTGAAAATTTAGGTGAAAAGGGAGAAAAAGTATGCAGTCACTTGAATAATCATGTGCGCAATAGGGACATAAAAGCTGCATCGCGCACGTGATGCAGGTCATCACGCGTTCGATGACTCCTTTTTCTTGGCCTTTCAGATGCATTCTGGTCCATTCTGAAGGCTATAAAAGGGGATTTTATGCACTTTATCAAGGGTTATGAATTTTGGCATAGAGAGTATGATTTTGCAGTATAATAAGTGGTTTTTGAGAGCATTTGGAGTCATCGGAGGCCAATACTTCAAGAAATCTTATATGTCATGCTCTTCAATTGTTTTTGGTATTGTATTTTGAATTATGAGTAGCTAAACTCCTCTATATTAGGTTGTGTTATGATGAACTTATTTCAATATTGTTGGGCAATATGTTGATTTGACTTTACATGAATTCTTTAATCTATAATTTTGTTCAATTATTTCTCATTCGTAATGCTTTTTATGTGAAATACTCTTTTAATCTGATTTTTGGCACATATGGAATACTGACCATTAGTCTATGTGTTAGACCTAGGGAAATTATCATGCTTACGCTGGTTAACTAGGAATAGGAAACCCCGAGTAGTGACTAGTGAATTAATACTTTGTTGCGTCACCTAATCCTGCTTACGCTAGAGGACTAGGGATAGGAAGATTCAAGTAGTGATTAGTGATATATATCGTAAGGGATTGGTTATAACGGTTTTGTTAATTCATCGTGGGATTATAGTGATGATATTATTCATGTAAGGAATCAAACATCAACAATAAATAAATAGAGGATTCGATAAACAACCTGGCTGGTTTCATAATTTTGTCTTAACTCTTTGTTATTTTCACTTTGAAATCTGAAACCCCACCTTTAATATTTTCTATGCATTGCACACTTTTATCTTGTTAAAAAGTAGTCCATGTGGATTTGATATTTTATTACTGTGACACTATCAGTATACTTGTTATGAAGTCATCAAGTTTTTGGTGCCATTGTTGGGGACTGTTGATATTTCAACAAGGCAACACTTGTGCAATGTTTTTTTTAGTTTTTATTATTTTGTTTTATTTTCTTGTTAATCATAGTGCTACTAAGGTATTTTCTGTTTGTGCATGCGCAGCTCAGGATTAGCATTGCCCATGTTTGATCCAAAAAATGAAAGAACCGCACGTGCTCTCAAGAGAGAAGTTATGGAAGAAAATATAGCTCAAAAGATCTTAGAAGAAGATTAACCACTAATTTTTTTCTAACTCTACAGAAGAAATTACCATGGTAGTTATACCACCCCCTAACTATGAGGGATTACTATAAAAGAACCGATGAATGGCAGGTTTCGAGAGGGTTTGTACCGGTATACCCCGCTAACTTTGATATTAAGAATTATGTGCTTTTAAGTTTAAGAGACAATATGTTCGACGGGAATGCGATTAGAGACTCGGGTGAGCATCTGGCACGCTTCTACGAAATAACTTTGATGTGCAAACCAACTGATGTCACTGAAGACATAGTTAAGTTGAGGTTGTTTGGGTTCTCACTAATTGGAAGAGCTAAGGACTAATTACTTTACCTTCCAAATGGAAAAATTCGAACATGGAAGGAGTTGGAAAACAAATTTCTAGAAAGATTATTTACCACTACTCAGTTTTCCAAGCGTCAAGCATAAATTGTAAATTTTGAGCAGCATGAAACGGAGTCACTGTATGACTCTTGGGAAAGGTTCAAAATTTTGTTACGCGGGTTCCAAAATCATAATATGAATAATATGGAGAAAATGAAAGTTGTCATTAAAGGGCTCAAGAGTCAGACATGCATGTTATTGGATGCTTCTACGGGAGGCACAATCAGATCAATAACTTAACCATATGTCAAAGACCTTACTGAGAAATTATACTTGAATGAATATCATTCAAAGAGCGAAAGGTCAGTAAAAATTGAGATTATGGGCACACCCAAAGGTATGTTAACTGTTGATACCCATATTTCACTTTTAGCTCAAATTGAATTTTTAAATAAAAAGCTAGCTGAAAGCAACTTAGTGTAGCACCTCAAATTTGCACCTCCCATTTGTACATTCATTTCATTTTTTAGGTCATTAACATCACATTAACATTGCATTATCATTTGCATAGTCCATCAAGTCATCAGGCAAGACTGGTCAGGAGATTCAACTGTGCAAGGCAACAAGTGCATTTTCTATGAGATCAAAGCCCTAGGGTTGGTATAATGAGTTCATGTGACCCAAGGATCATTTTGAAGTGGTTTGGCCAAGAATTGAAGGTTCAAAGCTCATCAGTCAATGTGCAAATCATCTGAAACCCTAAAAAGTCAACAAAAGTCAACTGTCAATTCAACCATGGATTTGGAGGTGGGAAATGGTTAGAGATGCCTCATTCATGTGGGAACAAGTCTCATTTGACATTTCAAACATCAACATTGAAGAATTTGAGGTCAGATCAAGACTTTCCAAAAATAGCAGGTGACCTGTATTTTGAACTTTCCAAAAATGGCAAGGTTTTAGACCAACTTCAACTCAATATTACATCATCAATAAAGCTTCAAATGAAATTTTGTCCAACATGAAAGTTGTAGATCTTTTTCTCCCATTTCCAAAAAGTCCAAGATCATGGATTTCTCATGTATGGTTGAGGAGATATGGGTCAAACATGACAAAGTGTGGTTTGAACTTCAAATGGGCATAACTTCTTAACCAAAACTCCAAATGGGATGGCTCTTTTTGCATTGTTCTTATTTTGGCTTCTAGTTTCCAAATCTTGCATTACATGACACGCATTATCATCATATGAACATTTTCCATTTCACTTGGTTTTTGGAGGGAAAAATTGAAGTTTAAATTTGGTGCATTATTTGAACATTCCACCATTGCATTTAGCTCCAAAACAGAATCTTGAGTGAATTTGAAGGCAAGCTCGTGCACTGTTCACCATGCATTTCATGCATAGGGTGAAAATCCCAATTTGCACTTACACCACATTTTGTTAATTCCACTTAACCATTGGCCTAAACAAGATTAAAAGAGTGATTAGTGGAACATATATAAGGCAAACCCTAACTGTTTCAGCATTAACAACAATCACAATTTCAGATCTAGATCTAAAACTCCAAATTTTTTCTCTCACTTTTTTTCTTGAAATTTCTTCACATTCAATCCATTCTTCTTGCTTAATTCTTGTTGCTGAGGTGTTTTTGAGCAGGATTACACTTGGAATCGAGGCCAACTGTGCAAGAGTGAAGCATTCATCAAGCTTGAAGCAACAATGGTGATTCCAAGTTTTGATGAAATCATGCATAATTGAGCTGAGTTTTCTCATACAAACACTTGTACTAGCATCATAGAAGGACTGTTGAGCATTACAAAGCCTTGAATCCATCGAATTCCACTTCTGCTCTTCAAGAGGTAACAGAATCGATGCTCTTAATTCTCAATTAGGTTATGATGTTATGATAGATCTTTTTATGCTGAGTGTTCTGAGCTTTGAACCATGAGATTTCGTGCAAAATTGAGGGAGATATGACTGTTTGAAGTTTCATGCATGATTCTTAATGTCTTCGATCCGTGTTTGTTTTGGTGTTTTATGTTGAAATGATTATGGATTGTGAATGTGCATTGCATGATGAATCGAATGGTATGCTTTTGGTTAATTTTTGGAACTTTTTTTGAAAATCTGGAAAAAGTGGATGAAGATCTTCATGATCTTCATCGTGTTCTTCATGCATGTTCATGCTGATTTCCAGAATTCCTGCGGATTCATTTGCCAGTTCATAGAGTTTCCTGCGGATTATGGAATGCGCGCCAGGCTAGGGTTTGGATCCAAAACGCAGTCGTTTTGGCTGTGGCGCGTTTCTCTCATTTCAAATTGACTCCTACTTCGATTCTTGGCTGCAGCAATGTTTATTTCCTTCATTCATTTTTCTTCATTATGCCATGTACATGCTTCACATCATTTTTTCATTTTTTCTTCATCTTCCAAAATTCATATATAATTGAAAAATCATCCAAAAAATATGTGGTTTTTTGAATTGCATTCCTTATCTTGTCTAGTATTTTTTGATCATTTTTCCATAAATTGTGCTTGGCTGGATTTCATTTTGTGCTAGGGTTTGTAAACATGTATGCATTTTGTATCTTGCCTTGCCATATCATTTGTGAAATGCTGAGCTTTTATCCAATGAATCTGAAAATTTGCATGATGAAACTAGACATGTTGCTTGACATTTTGGTGTTGATTTGGTATTTTTACCATTTGTCATTTCTGTTTTATGATCATGTGAATGTAGGTGTGACAATTTGTGTCACACCTTTGCTTGTTCAACTTATGTGATGAGTCTGCCATGCCAAATGACCTCCATTTGCCTTGATTATTTGTATGATGCATGCTGTAGATGTTGTGATTGCTCATGATTTTTGTTGGAATTTTTGGGATCATTTCTGATTTAATTAAGATTTTTCCTTCTGGATGGTCACATTTGAGCTTTTGAATTGCTTTGAACTTCATTTGATTGTGAAATGCTTGATTCTTATCCAATGAATATGAAGTTTTGCACACTATTTCTAGACATGTTGAATGGTGTTTTGGCTTTGGTTTGAGGTTTTTACCATGATCCATCTCTGTTTTATGCCTATGCTAACTTGGTGTGACATTTGGTGTCACACATGTGCTTGTTATGCTTGCCTTGACTTATGCAATGTGATTACCATGCCTAATGTTGTCCAATGATTCTAATTTTTTGTGTGATAATCATGTTGTATGTCCTGTTTACTCATGAATTTTTCCAAGATTATTTGAATCATTTTTGATTTAAGGTGCATTTGTTCTTCTGATGTCACAATGTGGTTACAATTTGCATACCTTGCCATGTTTGGTTCATGAAATGAATTTGGTTAATGATATTGATATGGGACCTTTTGGATTGTGTTCTTGATTGAGTGAAGTTGATTCATGTTAAATTTCATGTTCTGTTTTGAATTTTTTCTCCATCTCTGACCCTAGGCCTTGACCTAGTGGTTTGTGACTCACAGTTGAGCTTTGATTTCAGGTTTACACATCCAAGTCCATAGTTGATGATGCTTCCTCGCTTGAGTATTGATGTTTGCTCTAGATGTTGGCTAACCTTGAGTTGTTTTGTAGGCTTTGAGACCAAGTGGCTTGATAGCTTGTGCCTTGCTCACTGTTGCATTGCTTGCTTATCTGTCTGATTGTGTGATTGACTGTTGTCTGTTTGATTGTTTGAGTTGTATACTGATTGGGTTAGATTTTTTCAGGTACCTAAGTTTCTTTGAGTTCTTATTGAACTTGCTTTTGCTTTGCTTGGTTACTTAACCATTGAGGTATAACTCTCTGATTTCATGTAGTTTGGAAGACCTGTCATGTTATGTGGGCAGGCACCTGTCTGAAGCCCTCCTTAAGAGGCAATGCTTGTGTTTGTTTACTTTTGTGCCAAGCAGGAAAAGACCTCTTATGAGGAAATTGGCAGATAAAAGAGATGTGCAATCCATCTCCTGCTATTCAGTGTGTCATCCACTTTGCTCACACCTTGTGTTGATGCATTGTGGATAATAGCCCAAGATCTTTGTTGTGTCAGTCATATGTGGAGAAGAGTTCCTACTTTCTGAACTCCCGCACTTTCATTTGTCTGAAGCTCTCCCAGGCCAGGGATAAGAGCTATGAGGTCTTACCCTCACTTCTCATTTCATCTGCTTCACCCTAACTCTCAATGTTAGGGTTAAGAGCTAACTACACCCGATTCCAGTTGGCTTGTGTTTCACAGCCTAACCTTGTATGAGCCCAATTGTTTGCATATAGTGTGTGTGCTTGCTTTTTGTGCTTGTATGACTTTGCTTGTGATGTTTAGGATAGCTTGCTTCCTGTGCAAGTTAGATAGCAACCTTAACATAGGGATCGTATGCATGATAACTTCTAGGCTCGAGTCGTAGTCTCCCTAGTAGTTTGTGTCTCCCTTTGTATCTGGTTAGGCTAGTCCTTTTTCCCTGCGTAGGGAAACTACGTCGCCCTGATCCTCATACCAGATGAGGTACGTAGGCAGGAGATGAGCTGATCTCTCCAGGCAACCTTTTGTTTTGTTTGTGTGAGTTGTTTCTCCCTTTCTGGTAGGAGTCTGACGTAAGTCCAGTGATTGGCAGTTGGTTTCCTGTGTCTGGTTTGTTTGTAGGAGTCTGACATAAGTCCAGCGATTGGCAGTTGGTGTCCTGTGTGTGTTTGTTGGTTCGGAGTCTGCTGTAAGTCCAGCGATTGGCATTCGGTTTCCATGTTTGCCTGTTTGTGTGGAGTCTGACGTAAGTCCAGCGATTGGCAGTCGGTTTCCTGTGTGGTTTTGTTTGGCGTGCGTTAGCCGAGCTACGAGTGCTCTGATTCTTCTCCGGTCAGAGAAGATACATATGCATAGGATGCGACATCCTAGCGAGCACGTTTCCCCCTGTCCCGAACTACGTCGACTCTGATGTCTGTGCCTGACAGACTAAGTAGGCCTAGGATGCGATATCCTGCCGAGTCCTGTTTCTTTTGTTTTCCTGCGTTTCCTTCCAGCCTTGTGTGCAGTTTGTGAGCAGTTTCTAGCAACCTTATCCTTTCTTTTGTGCGTGGATCCCGTCGAGTACGACGGATGCGTAGGGGTGCTAATACCTTCCCTTCGCATAACCGACTCCAGATCCCATCTCTCTTTGGTCGCGAGACCATGTCTTTTCCAGGTTTACTTCGAGCGTTTCCTTTCCCTCTTTTGGGATAAATAACGCACGGTGGCGGCTCTGTTGTTTCGTTTTCCCACCGGTTTTTCGCGTAATGCGACAGCTGGCGACTCTGCTGGGGAGTAAAGAGAAGTTGACCTCTTGCTGGTCCATCTTCCCTAAGCGAGTATCTCCTAGCGCTCTCTAGGATAGGGTTTGGTTGCTTTTGCTGTTTCATTTATTGCATTCATTTGTTTATTGTTTGCATTTATGTTTGCATTCATCATTCTCATCTGTGATGGCTGTGCTGTGTTTGTCTCTCTGTTGGGGTGGGAGTTACATGAGGTAAAAGGCCTAATACCCAAGCTATGAGTGAAATCTAGGACACCTAGGAATAGAGTGATTCATGGGAAGCGGGTGGTATTGCGCCACTTAGCGGAACATTGATATCACGAGCAGTTCAGACTCTGATGGGGTATTATCGTTACATACTTCGGGTGTGTACATGATGATATTCTATGAAAGGGTTATTTATGCTGCGTTTCTCTCGACCTTACCCTGGCCTAGATGACACCCGTGAGTGGGGAGGGAATGATCATTATTACAGGTACAGTTGGTGACTTGTCGGTGACTTGTTGGTGACTTGTGATCCTGTTGGTGACTATTGGTTCAGAATTTTGGGGTCTCAGATGACTTTGGGTTTCAGATGAATTGGTGGTTCCGAGTTCAAGCCGAAGCTTTGATCCTGTGCTCCGAGATACACAGCCAGTCAGTCTTGTCTGCATCATTTGCATCATAGCACGTTTATTTTCAAAAAAATAATAATGCAATGAAAAAAAAGAAAAAATTGAAAAAAAGAAAGAAAAAGAAAAAAGCTAATCTCTGCATGCATATCATTTCTCAGGTTCATTCAGGAGTCTATTCATTGTGAGAGATGGCAATTGTTCCAGAGTTGAAGCGGAAGACTTGTTCCTACAGCTTTCATCGTGAGCCTTTGACTTCTTTGATAGAGTTGAGCAACCTTGTGACCGGTGGTAACCAGAAGGTGTTTGCTGATCAGTATGGGGATTTGTTGACACTGTTGAAGATGGTAGTAGATCTAGTGCCGTTGTAGACTCTTCTACAGTTTTATGACCCAGAGCTTCGTTACTTCACCTTTCAGGATTATCAGTTAGCACCTACCCTTGAGGAGTACTCCATTCTGTTGAATGTCCCGATCCGGTATCAGGTTCCTTTCTTGGATGTGCCTAAGGAGGTTGATTTCAGAGTTGTTGCCAGAGCTCTCCATTTGGGTATCAAAGAAGTCAGTGATAATTGGAAGTCCAGTGGGGATGTTGTGGGTTTGCCTTTGAAGTTCTTGTTGAGGATTGCTAGAGAAGAAGCAGAGAAGGGAAATTGGGAAGCTTTTCATGCTCAGTTGGCCATCATGATTTATGGGATTGTCCTGTTCCCGAGTATGCCCAACTTTGTGGATTATGCTGCAGTCACTATCTTCATTGGAGGAAATCCGGTTCCTACTCTGTTAGCTGACACTTACTGTGCTATTCACAGTAGGCATGGTAAGGGTGGAGCTATCAGATGTTGTCTCCCATTGTTACTCAGATGGTTCATGTCTCTCCTGCCAGTCAGTGGACCTTTTGTGGATGCTCAGAGCACTCATAAGTGGACTCAGAGGGTTATGTCTCTTACCTCCTATGATATCAGGTGGCAATCTTACCGGATGGATGTGCGTAATGTCATTATGAGCTGTGGAGAGTTTCGTAATGTGCCACTTGTAGGGACTAAGGGTTGCATCAATTACAATCCGGTTCTTTCTCTTCGCCAATTGGGGTTTGTGATGAATGGAAGACCGCTTGATGCTGAGATAGCTGAGAGTGTGTATTTTGAGAAGCGGGGTGACCCTGTCAGTTTGGAGCAAGTAGGAAGATCTTGGAAGACCATTGGTGTTAAGGATGGAGTTGTTCTAGGGAAGAAATTTGCAGTTGCTATGCCTGACTACACTTAGTGGGTCAAGAAGAGAGTGGAAACTTTGTTGTTACCCTATGATAGGATGAAGCCCTTGCAAGAACAACCACCTTTGATCCTTGCTGAGAGTGTACCTGCTGAGCAGTACAAACAAGCCTTGATGGAGAACTGTAGGTTGAAAGAGAAGGAGCAAGATACCCAGATGGAGCTCTACAAAGCCAAAGCTGATAAGTTGAACTTGGCTCATCAACTCAAGGACATGTAGGGTGTAGATGCTAGTGGAGTAAAAAGCAAGAAGAGATCCTATGAGGAGATGGAGGCCTTGCTGAGTGCAGAACACCGTGAGTGCTTGAGGTTGCAGAGAGCTGAAGCCAGTTACCAGAAGAAGATAAGAGACTTGGAGAAGCAACTCAGAGACAAAGACATCCAACTGAAGAAAGAAGTCGACTTGAGACATGCATCAGAGAGCCAACTTGGAGGAGAAGTTGTGGAGCTCAGAAGACAATTGAAGGAGAAGCTCACTCCTTTGCCAGAATGCTCAGAGTGTGACCTGTTGATAGACCAGTGCCACTACCTGAAGACTCTCATTCCTGGAAGCCATTTATCTTAGCTTGTATCTCTGTTGTTTATGTTGAGAATCACCTCCAGGCTTGTTGGATGGGATTCATTGTTGTACTCCGATTATTTGGATCTTTGTTGACTTTGTTGTATGATCCTTGTTGCTCATATCTATAGAGTTGGTTGTTGATGTTTCACCTTGTGCTCATTATCTTGTGTAGCTTGCTGTGTTGTGTATTGCAGGTTGCCATTTCTTGAAGATGAATTAGGCTCTTTGAATGCCTGAGAAATGAACATATCATGGGCATCATACGCATCATTAGCATCATATACATATCATTTTGCATAACAGGTGTTCTTGTTCGTGACTTCTCACTCTGGTTCCTGTGTCAGGCAGGATAGCTGATCAACGACCGCACCGTTACTCAACCAGATTAAATCAACAGCGGAACATGGACCAGGTTCAAGCAGAATTGGCTGAAATGAGGGCAAACATGGCTCAATTTATGACAATGATGCAAGGGGTCGTTCAGGGGCAAGAGGAGTTGCGTGCCTTAGCCCAGAGACAGGAAGCTGTGATTCCGCCGTCCAACCGTGCTTCACCAGTGGGTGTCCCCGTTCATGAGAATGTTGTTGTTGCTCCCGTCAATGACTACGCTGTAGGGGATGAATTGAGGGGTATTAGAATTAATGGACAGCCTCTTGCTACAGAGACTATTAATGCCAGAGCTACCCGGGCTCCGATTCGTCATCCTGCTCCGCTTGTCGACAGGCAGGAGGACATGTTCACTCTGCTCAGTGAAGATGATGATGTAGTAAGAGTTGAAGAGAGGGACCGTAAAGTTGATGCCCTTGCTGAGAAAATCCGAGCTATGGAATGTCAGAACTCCCTTGGGTTTGATGTGACCAACATGGGTCTGGTGGAAGGTTTGAGAATCCCCTACAAATTCAAAGCGCCCTCATTTGATAAATACAACGGTACTTCTTGTCCTCGCACCCATGTGCAGGCGTATTATAGGAAGATCTCTGCTTACACTGATGACGAGAAAATGTGGATGTATTTCTTCCAGGATAGCTTGTCTGGGGCTTCCTTGGATTGGTACATGGATCTTAAGAGAGATTCTATCCGATGCTGGAGAGATCTGGGTGAGGCCTTCTTGAGACAATACAAGCATAACATGGACATGGCGCCGAGCCGGACTCAGTTGCAGAGTCTTTGTCAGAAATCTGGAGAAAGCTTCAAGGAGTACGCCCAGAGGTGGCGTGAGTTGGCTGCACGAGTACAACCCCCTATGCTGGAGAGGGAACTGACTGATATGTTTATCGGTACACTGCAGGGTGTGTTCATGGACCGGATGGGAAGTTGCCCATTCGGTAGTTTCTCAGATGTTGTAATTTGTGGGGAGAGGACTGAAAGCCTGATTAAAGCTGGAAAAATTCAGGATGCAGGGTCCTCATCTTCCAAGAAACCATTTGCTGGGGCACCTCGCAGGAGAGAGGATGAAACCAATGCTGTGGAACACGGTAGAAGAAATGTAAATAGAGGGCAATATCGTCAGGTTGCTGCTGTAACTATTCCAGCACCTCAACCACGTCAACAACAACAACAGAGAGTTCAACAACAACCGCCACAACAACAACAACAACAGCAACGTCCGTATCAGCCTAGGCAAATGATGCCTGATCGACGTTTTGACCCGTTGCCGATGACCTACGCTGAGTTGCTACCTGAGTTGCTCAGATTGGGATTCGTGGAGTTGCGTACCATGGCTCCGTTGACAAAAATACCACCTGGGTATGATGCCAACGTGCGATGTGATTTCCATTCGGGTGCACCGGGACACCACATAGAGAACTGCAGGGCTTTTCATCATAAGGTCCAGGACCTAATTGACGCTAAAACTATCAATTTCGCTCCTGTGCCGAATGTTGTAAACAACCCTATGCCTCCGCATGGTGCACACAGAGTGAACAATGTTGAAGGTGGAGAAGCGGGAGACTTGGTGGTCAGTGTAGAGGATGTCCAGACGTTGCTGTTTGTTGTGAAAGACCGTTTGTTGAATGGGGGCGTATTCCCGGGCTGTGATCGAGTTTGTGCAGATTGTGCTGGTTCAGAGAATGGTTGCATACCGTTGAAGGCTGGTATCCAGAATCTGATTGATGAGGGTTGTTTATAGTTCAGTCGGGCTGTTAGAGATCGCGGGATGGTGTCAACCGTCACTATCTACTTCAAATCGTCCGAGGGACGAGGCCAGAGAATTGTTAATGCGCCTATAACTAGTAGTACTCCTGTTACCATTTCTGCTCCTGTAACCGTCAGTACTCAAACTACTATTGTTGTGTCTGGTAGAAGACCTGTTGAAAATAATAGGGTTGTGCCATGGAAATATGATAACGTTTACCGCAGCAACAGAAGGGCTGAAAATCAGGTCAGACCGGTGAATCAGTCTCCTGTGACTATTGGTGTGCCTAGTAGAACATTTGTGATTGCAAGCCCAGTTGTGGACAATGTTAGGGGACCCGGAGGTTTCACCATAAGTGGTCGCTTGTTTGCTCCGCAACCTTTGAGAGACAACAACGTTGAGGCTCTCGCCAAGGCCAAGGGTAAACAGGCTGTGGTTGATGAAGAACCCGCTCAGAAGGGGGAGCCTGAGGGTTCGTTTGAGAAAGACGTGGAGGAGTTCATGAAAATAATCAAGAAGAGTGACTACAAGATTGTAGATCAGCTGAATCAGACTCCGTCCAAGATTTCTATACTCTCATTGTTGCTATGCTCTGAGGCGCACCGTAATGCCCTGTTGAAGATGCTGAATCTGGCTTATGTGCCTCAAGAGATCTCCGTCAACCAATTGGAGGGTGTCATTGCTAACGTCAGTACCAGGCATGGTTTGGGGTTCACCGATTTGGACTTGACGCCTGAGGGTCGCAACCATAACAAGGCCTTGCACATCACCATGGAGTGCAAGGGTGCAGTGTTATCCCATGTGCTGGTAGATACTAGCTCGTCGCTGAATGTGTTGCCTAAGAAGACTCTGGGTAAGATTGATGTGGAAGGGGTTATACTCACTCCGAGTGATCTGATTGTGCGTGCATTTGATGGATCCAAACGGTCTGTTTTTGGTGAAGTCACATTGCCGGTGAAGATTGGTCCGGAGGTGTTTGACATTGTCTTCTATGTGATGGACATCCAGCCAACATACAGTTGCTTATTGGGGCGTCCCTGGATTCACGCAGCTGGGGCAGTTTCGTCAACTCTCCACCAGAAGCTGAAGTATGTCCGGAACGGTCAGATTGTGACTGTGTACGGTGAAGAAGATATTCTGGTGAGTCACCTATCCTCTTTCAAGTATGTAGAGGTGGATTGCGAGATCCAGGAAACCTTATACCAGGCATTCGAGACTGTTGCTCTTGAGAGGGTGGCTTTTGCTTAGCAGAAGAAGCCAAGTGCCTCAATTGCATCGTACAAGCAGGCAGTAGAAGTTGTCAACTCTGGTAAAGCAGAAGGCTGGGGCAAGATGGTGGATTTGCCTGTTAAAGAAGATAAGTTCGGTATTGGCTATCAACCTCTGCGGGCGGAGCAGGGTGTGCAGACAGGTCCGAGTACCTTTACCAGCGCTGGGCTGATGAATCACGATGACGTCTTTGCAGCCAGTAGTGAAGATGGTGACAGTGATTGTGATCTAGACAACTGGGTTCGCCCGTGTGCACCAGGGGAGACGATCAACAATTGGACAGCAGAAGATGTGGTCCAAGTTACTCTTCAAACAGAGTAATTTTCTTTTGTTTTTTCATTTTGCACAAAACCCTACGTTCTGCCCAAGGCGTAGTGGTTCATTGTAGGGCCTCATCATGTTTTTCAATGATATCATTAATAAAGGACATTTTGCAAACAATTTTGTGATCCCTGTCTTTCTATTTTTGTTTTCATTTTTCAAAAAAAAATAAAATGGCAATGTTTTTGTTTTTTGTGACTTTCTTGAACTCTTTTTCTAAAACAAAGCATTAAACATGCAGAATCGATCTTACGGATCCCACTATGAACAATTTTGTTATGGCTCAGTATGATTTCAATAATCCCATCTACCAAGCTGAAGAGGAGAGTGAGGAAGACTGTGAACTCCCTAAAGAATTGGTCAGATTGTTGAAGTAGGAGGAAAGGGTCATCCAACCTCATCAGGAGGAGTTGGAGATTATTAATCTTGGTACTGAGGACGCCAGAAAAGATATTAAGATCGGGGCTGCTTTGAAGGAAGATGTTAAGAAAAGGTTGATTGAGATGCTGAGGGAGTATGTGGAGATATTCGCCTGGTCGTATCAAGATATGTCTGGGTTGGATACCGATATTGTGGTGCATAGACTACCTCTCAGAGAGGAGTGTCCTTCGGTCAAGCAGAAGCTTCGGAGAACGAGTCCTGATATGGCGGTTAAGATCAAGGAAGAGGTTCAGAAGCAGTTTGATGCGGGGTTCTTGTCAGTGACTACTTATCCCCCGTGGGTGGCCAACATTGTTCCCGTGCCGAAGAAGGATGGCAAAGTTAGGATGTGTGTCGATTACCGGGATTTGAATAGAGCGAGTCCGAAAGATGATTTCCCATTACCTCACATTGATGTATTGGTTGATAATATGGCTCAATCCTCGGTTTTCTCTTTCATGGACGGATTCTCTGGTTATAATCAGATTAAGATGGCGCCAGAGGACATGGAAAAGACGACTTTCATTACGCCTTGGGGCACTTTCTGCTATAAGGTGATGCCATTTGGGCTGAAGAATTTCGGTGCTACCTATCAGAGGGCTATGACGACTCTCTTTCATGACATGATGCACAAAGAGATTGAAGTGTACGTGGATGATATGATTGCGAAGTCGCAGACAGAAGAGGAGCACCTGGTTAATTTGCAGAAATTGTTTGACCGGCTGAGAAAGTTCAAACTGAGGCTGAACCCGAACAAGTGTACGTTTGGGGTGCGATCCGGGAAGCTGTTAGGCTTCATTGTCAGTGAGAAAGGGATTGAGGTTGATCCAGCAAAAGTCAAAGCTATTCAAGAAATGCCTGAACCAAAAACAGAAAAGCAGGTTCATGGGTTCTTAGGGAGATTGAATTACATTGCAAGGTTTGTATCTCACCTAACTGCCACGTGTGAACCGATATTCAAATTGCTAAGGAAGAATCAAGCAATCAGGTGGAATGATGATTGTCAGAAAGCTTTTGACAAGATAAAAGAGTATTTACAGAAACCTCCAATCCTCATACCTCCAGTTCCTGGGAGACCTCTGATAATGTACCTGTCAGTGACTGAGAACTCGATGGGGTGTGTATTAGGACAGCATTACGAGTCTGGTCGAAAAGAGCATGCCATATACTACCTTAGCAAAAAGTTTACCGACTGTGAAATCAAATATTCGCAGCTCGAGAAAACTTGTTGTGCTTTGGCCTGGGTTGCTCGCCGACTGAGGCAGTATATGTTGAACCATACTACCTTATTGATTTCTAAGATGGATCCAGTGAAGTATATCTTTGAGAAGCCGGCTCTCACCGGACGTGTTGCCCGTTGGCAGATGATCTTAACAGAATATGACATCCAGTACACGTCACAGAAGGCCATCAAAGGTAGTATTCTGTCAGACTACCTCGCCGAGCAACCGATCGATGATTATCAGCCTATGATGTTTGAATTCCCTGATGAGGACATCATGTATCTGAAGATGAAAGATTGTGAAGAGCCTCTTGTCGAGGAAGGACCGGATCCTGATGACAAGTGGACATTGATGTTTGATGGGGCTGTGAATGTGAATGGTAACGATGTTGGGGCAGTGCTTATCAATCCAAAAGGTGCTCATATACCTTTTTCTGCCAGACTGACTTTTGATGTGACCAACAATGAGGCTGAGTATGAGGCTTGTATCATGGGGATAGAAGAAGCCATCGATTTGAGGATCAAAACTCTTGACATATATGGAGATTCCGCTCTAGTGATTAACCAGGTCAATGGAGATTGGAATACCAATCAGACGCATTTGATTCCTTACAGAGATTACACCAGGAGAATACTGATGTTCTTCAAGAAGGTGAAGCTGTACCATGTCCCCCGTGATGAAAATCAGATGGCTGATGCCTTGGCTACTTTGTCTTCTATGATCAAAGTTCATTGGTGGAATCATGTGCCACATGTTGCGGTGAATCGACTCGAGAGGCCTGCGTATGTGTTTGCAGCCGAGTCTGTTGTTGATGAGAAGCCGTGGTATTATGATATCAAGAACTTCCTCAAGAGCCAGGAGTATCCTGAAGGTGCGTCGAAGAATGACAAGAAAACCCTGAGAAGGCTAGCTGGAAGCTTTTATTTGAATCAGGATGATGTGTTGTACAAGAGAAATTTTGACATGGTTCTGCTCAGATGCGTGGATAGACACGAGGCAGACATGTTGATGCAAGAAGTGCATGAAGGATCTTTTGGTACCCATGCTGGTGGTCATGCAATGTCTAAGAAATTGTTGAGAGCCGGTTATTACTGGATGACTATGGAATCCGACTGTTTCAAGTACACTCGGAAGTGCCATAAGTGTCAAATTTATGCTGATAAGGTGCATGTACCACCAAGCCCGCTGAATGTCATGAATTCACCTTGGCCGTTCGCCATGTGGGGCATTGATATGATTGGGAAAATTGAGCCTACTACTTCGAATGGACATCGCTTCATCCTGGTTGCGATTGATTACTTCACCAAGTGGGTGGAAGCAACTTCCTATGCTAATGTTACCAAATAAGTGGTTGCCCGGTTTATCAAGAAGGAAATCATCTGTCGTTATGGGGTTCCGGAGAGAATCATTACTGATAATGGTTCGAATCTCAATAACAAGATGATGAAAGAACTTTGTAAAGATTTCAAGATTGAACATCACAATTCTTCTCCTTACAGACCGAAGATGAATGGTGCTGTAGAGGCGGCAAACAAGAATATTAAGAAGATTGTGCAGAAGATGGTCGTGACGTACAAGGATTGGCATGAGATGCTGCCTTTCGCTTTACATGGGTACCGTACTTCAGTACGTACGTCGACCGGGGCAACCCCTTATTCCCTTGTGTATGGTATGGAAGTTGTCCTACCTGTTGAAGTGGAGATTCCTTCTCTGAGAGTCTTGTTGGATGTCAAGCTTGACGAAGCCGAGTGGATTCGGACAAGGTTTAATGAATTAAGCCTTATCGAAGAGAGACGGTTGGCAACCGTGTGCCATGGGCAGTTGTATCAGAGAAGGATGAAGAGAGCCTTTGATCAGAAAGTGCATCCTCGAAGCTATCAGCCCGGTGATTTGGTTTTGAAGAGGATCCTTCCTCCCGGTACAGATAACAGGGGCAAGTGGACTCCTAATTACGAAGGTCCATATGTTGTTAAGAAGGTTTTCTCCGGTGGAGCCTTGATGCTTACAACAATGGATGGTGAAGATTTTCCGTCCCCTGTTAACTCAGATGTAGTCAAAAAATACTTCGCATAAATTGACCCGCTGGACAAAAAGGAATAAAAGAGTCCAGGCAAAAAAGGGCATCCCGGCGAACCAAAAAAAAAAAGGAAGGTTCGGGCAAAAGTTAGGGATAATAAATGAAAAGAATTTGTACACCCGGTAAGTCGAAAACCCGCAAGGGCGGCTTAGGCAAAAATGGGTATCCCGGTGGATTGAAAACCCGAAAGGGCGATCCAAGCAAAAGAGGGATTAAAGCGAAGACTACAGTCTGAGTTATCTGTATTTCATCGCGCTTCGTCGTCTACCATCTCGAAGGATGTGATCGGTCCAGTCATTCTTCTCAGAAAGCGAGGAAGTTGGGAGGAAAACTGATGATCAGTGAGTTATAACAGAATTGGGAAATAGTGGATGTCGTGTTCACATTTCCATTAGGATAGATTTTTCCTTTTGTGCGCAATTACCTTTTTCTAGGAATTGCTTCCTGATGTATTCGCCTTTTTAGGCCCATTTTCAATCAATAAAAAGTCGTTATTCAGATAAATTGCTCTCTTGTTTTTATTTTTACTGTTTTGTTTGCAAAAACGTCCAAATTTTTGATAAACATTGCATATAAAAACATGAAGGCTAGACAATAATGTGTAGAAAGATAAAACATTTGAAAATCATTTTTGAATGTTGAGGACACTTGAGCGTATCTTGTCCATGCAACCCCTGGGGCATGTTTGTCGTGCTATTTTGCAGGTTGTTACCTTTTGATTCCTGGCTGAAGCAGTTAAGCCACGGGTGATTCCCCAGCAGGCTTGGAAGTGGCTGTTTCCCCAAGCAAGTCTGAAGGCTGTCAGAATTTTTTCTCCCCTGCAGAGACGTCTGTGGATAGTGCCTTCTATCCCCAAAAGAGCTGAAGATTGTTAAGTTCCCAGCAGGACTGAGAGTGGGTTGTACCCCTAGCTAGCTTAAAAGCTATCGAGTTCCCAGCTGAGTCTGAAGATTGATTATCCCCACTGAGTTGGAAGGATGTTGTATCCCCAGCAAAGGTGTCGGTGGAGTGGTTTTATTCCCCAGCAGTCTGGTTTGAAATACTGCTATCCCCAGCGTGGTTGTGGACATTTGTTCCCAGCAGGGTTGTGGATGCCTATCCCCAGCGTGGTCTGGTATATTATTTCCCCAACAGAGTTATGCCCTTCCCCACCAGAGTTGTGAAGGTTTTCCCCAGCAGGTTCCCCGAGTGGATCAGGTCCGGTGAAAATTATCTTCAGCAGAGTTTATCCTACATGTGGATTGGATGGGTCGTCCCCAGCGAGGTCGCTTTGGTTGTTTCCCTAGCAAAGTCCCCGAGTGGATTGGGATCCTTTCCCCAGCAGCAGGGCTATTCTCCAGCATGAGTGAGAAGTTGGTGCTACTCCCCGCAGAGTATTCCTCAGACAGAGTCTCCCCACAGAGTTGGAGTATCTAATCTGTTTTCTCCCCAGCAGAAGTTCATCATTTTGCATTTTGCATGTAGTGATCATTGCATCCTCAAATCGCGTAGCATTTCCATTCAATATGGAGCATTACGCCATAGAAAAATTCAAACATATGCATTCATATGTCAAACCTAATCAGACTGTATCCCCGGCAGAGGAGGATCGTTGTTCAACATCTGTACGGCACGTTTGCTACAGTTGCTCCTGACAGCATTCAGGATTGATAACTCCCCAGAGAGGTTTATTTCCTCACCCGGCCGTGGAAGGAAAGCTGGATTCTCCCCAGTGAGACCCCCAGCAAGTGTTTAGCCTTGCCCTGACATATGTAGATGTCGTCCTCTTGTGATACCGGTAAGTGTCATGTCAACACCCGTGTGTGTTCTTTCTTTGGTGTCGGTAAACACCATTCTTTCGGTGTCGGTAAGCATCAAGTCCCACCCTAGTCATCGGTAAATGTCTGGTCTTCTTTGTTGATGTCGGTAAACATCATCGTCCGATGTTCGTAACATATATTCTTTCCCCAGTGTTCACCTCTCTGTTGGTGTCGATAAACGCTGAGTTTTTCCTATTCGTCTGTTGACGTATAGTTGTGCCCTTCCCCAGGAGTCACCTCTCCGTTGGTGTCGATAAACGATGAGTTTTTTGCCCATTCGTCCGTTGACGTCTGGTTGCACATCCTATTCCCCAGTCATCGGTAAATGTCTGGTCGTCTTTGTTTGATGTCGGTAAACATCCTCTTTCGATGTCGGTAAACGTCGAGTCTCATCCCAGTCATTGGTAAATGTCTGGTCGTCTTTTGTTTGATGTCGGTAAACATCACCTTTCGATGTCGGTAAACGTCGAGTCTCATCCCAGTCATTGGTAAATGTCTGGTAATTCCCCAGCCAGAAATCCCCAGTAGAGTCGTCGGTAAACGTCCTGTCTGGTTTCCGATTGCAAATACCTTTTTCCTTCCCCAGTGAAGTGTTAACCTCTCCGTTGGTGTCGATAAACGTCGAGCTTCTCCCGTTCGTCCGTTGACGTCTGGTCGAGTCTTTCCCAGTCATTCGTTAATGTCTGGTCACCTCTCCGTTGGTGTCGATAAACGTCGAGCTTCTCCCCTTCGTCCATTGACGTCTGGTCGAGTCTTTCCCATTCATCTGTTGATGTCTGGTCACCTCTTCGTTGGTGTCGATAAACGTCGAGCTTCTCCCGTTCGTCCGTTGACGTCTGGTCGAGTCCTTCCCAATCATTCGTTAATGTCTGGTCACCTCTCCGTTGGTGTCGATAAACGTTGAGTTTTTCCCATTCGTCCGTTGACGTTTGGTTGTACCTTTCTTTTGATAACGAAATCAAAATCCCCAGTAGAGTCGTCGGTAAACGTCTTGTCTGGTCGCTGTTGCAAATATCCTGTATCATATCCCGCAGCGTGCAAATTTCTACGGTTCTTTGGTATTCAATCCCTGTTTACCCTGAAGGTCTGACAGTCGTTGCTCTCATCCGTTCAGGTTCCCAGTTGATTGAATAGGGGCAGTTGTAGCACCTCAAATTTGCACCTCCCATTTGTACATTCATTTCATTTTTTAGGTCATTAACATCACATTAACATTGCATTATCATTTGCATAGTCCATCAAGTCATCAGGCAAGACTGGTCAGGAGATTCAACTGTGCAAGGCAACAAGTGCATTTTCTATGAGATCAAAGCCCTAGGGTTGGTATAATGAGTTCATGTGACCCAAGGATCATTTTGAAGTGGTTTGGCCAAGAATTGAAGGTTCAAAGCTCATCAGTCAATGTGCAAATCATCTGAAACCCTAAAAAGTCAACAAAAGTCAACTGTCAATTCAACCATGGATTTGGAGGTGGGAAATGGTTAGAGATGCCTCATTCATGTGGGAACAAGTCTCATTTGACATTTCAAACATCAACATTGAAGAATTTGAGGTCAGATCAAGACTTTCCAAAAATAGCAGGTGACCTGTATTTTGAACTTTCCAAAAATGGCAAGGTTTTGGACCAACTTCAACTCAATATTACATCATCAAGAAAGCTTCAAATGAAATTTTGTCCAACATGAAAGTTGTAGATCTTTTTCTCCCATTTCCAAAAAGTCCAAGATCATGGATTTCTCATGTATGGTTGAGGAGATATGGGTCAAACATGACAAAGTGTGGTTTGAACTTCAAATGGGCATAACTTCTTAACCAAAACTCCAAATGGGATGGCTCTTTTTGCATTGTTCTTATTTTGGCTTCTAGTTTCCAAATCTTGCATTACATGACATGCATTATCATCATATGAACATTTTCCATTTCACTTGGTTTTTGGAGGGAAAAATTGAAGTTTAAATTTGGTGCATTATTTGAACATTCCACCATTGCATTTAGCTCCAAAACAGAATCTTGAGTGAATTTGAAGGCAAGCTCGTGCACTGTTCACCATGCATTTCATGCATAGGGTGAAAATCCCAATTTGCACTTACACCACATTTTGTTAATTCCACTTAACCATTGGCCTAAACATGATTAAAAGAGTGATTAGTGGAACATATATAAGGCAAACCCTAACTGTTTCAGCATTAACAACAATCACAATTTCAGATCTAGATCTAAAACTCCAAATTTTTTCTCTCACTTTTTTTATTGAAATTTCTTCACATTCAATCCATTCTTCTTGCTTAATTCTTGTTGCTGAGGTGTTTTTGAGCAGGATTACACGTGGAATCGAGGCCAACTGTGCAAGAGTGAAGCATTCATCAAGCTTGAAGCAACAATGGTGATTCCAAGTTTTGATGAAATCGTGCACAATTGAGCTGAGTTTTCTCATACAAACACTTGTACTAGCATCATAGAAGGACTGTTGAGCATTACAAAGCCTTGAATCCATCGAATTCCACTTCTGCTCTTCAAGAGGTAACAGAATCGATGCTCTTAATTCTCAATTAGGTTATGATATTATGATAGATCTTTTTATGCTGAGTGTTCTGAGCTTTGAACCATGAGATTTCGTGCAAAATTGAGGGAGATATGACTGTTTGAAGTTTCATGCATGATTCTTAATGTCTTCGATCCGTGTTTGTTTTGGTGTTTTATGTTGAAATGATTATGGATTGTGAATGTGCATTGCATGATGAATCGAATGGTATGCTTTTGGTTAATTTTTGGAACTTTTTTTGAAAATATGGAAAAAGTGGATGAAGATCTTCATGATCTTCATCGTGTTCTTCATGCATGTTCATGCTGATTTCCAGAATTCCTGCGGATTCATTTGCCAGTTCATAGAGTTTCCTGTGGATTATGGAATGCGCGCCAGGCTAGGGTTTGGATCCAAAACGCAGTCGTTTTGGCTGTGGCGCGTTTCTCTCATATCAAATTGACTCCTACTTCGATTCCTGGCTGCAGCAATGTTTATTTCCTTCATTCATTTTTCTTCATTATGCCATGTACATGCTTCACATCATTTTTTCATTTTTTCTTCATCTTCCAAAATTCATATATAATTGAAAAATCATCCAAAAAATATGTGGTTTTTTGAATTGCATTCCTTATCTTGTCTAGTATTTTTTGATCATTTTTCCATAAATTTTGCTTAGCTGGATTTCATTTTGTGCTAGGGTTTGTAAACATGTATGCATTTTGTATCTTGCCTTGCCATATCATTTGTGAAATGCTGAGCTTTTATCCAATGAATCTGAAAATTTGCATGATGAAATTAGACATGTTTCTTGACATTTTGGTGTTGATTTTGTATTTTTACCATTTGTCATTTCTGTTTTATGATCATGTGAATGTAGGTGTGACAATTTGTGTCACACCTTTGCTTGTTCAACTTATGTGATGAGTCTGCCATGCCAAATGACCTCCATTTGCCTTGATTTTATGTATGTTGCATGTTGTAGTTGTTGTGATTGCTCATGATTTTTGTTGGAATTTTTGGGATCATTTCTGATTTAATTAAGATTTTTCCTTCTGGATGGTCACATTTGAGCTTTTGAATTGCTTTGAACTTCATTTGATTGTGAAATGCTTGATTCTTATCCAATGAATATGAAATTTTGCACACTATTTCTAGACATGTTGAATGGTGTTTTGGCTTTGGTTTGAGGTTTTTACCATGATCCATCTCTGTTTTATGCCTATGCTAACTTGGTGTGACATTTGGTGTCACACATGTGCTTGTTATGCTTGCCTTGACTTATGCAATGTGATTACCATGCCTAATGTTGTCCAATGCTTCTAATTTTATGTGTGATAATCATGTTGTATGTCCTGTTTACTCATGAATTTTTCCAAGATTATTTGAATCATTTTTGATTTAAGGTGCATTTGTTCTTCTGATGTCACAATGTGGTTACAATTTGCATACCTTGCCATGTTTGGTTCATGAAATGAATTTGGTTAATGATATTGATATGGGACCTTTTGGATTGTGTTCTTGATTGAGTGAAGTTGATTCATGTTAAATTTCATGTTCTGTTTTGAATTTTTTCTCCATATTTGACCCTAGGCCTTGACCTAGTGGTTTGTGACTCACAGTTGACCTTTGTTTTCAGGTTTACACATCCAAGTCCATAGTTGATGATGCTTCCTCGCTTGAGTATTGATGTTTGCTCTAGATGTTGGCTAACCTTGAGTTGTTTTGTAGGCTTTGAGACCAAGTGGCTTGATAGCTTGTGCCTTGCTCACTGTTGCATTGCTTGCTTATCTGTCTGATTGTGTGATTGACTGTTGTCTCTTTGATTGTTTGAATTGTATACTGATTGGGTTAGATTTTTTCAGGTACCTAAGTTGCTTTGAGTTCTTATTGAACTTTCTTTTGATTTGCTTGGTTGCTTAACCATTAAGGTATAACTCTCTGACTTCATGTAGTCTGGAAGACCTGTCATTTTATGTGGGCAGGCACCTGTCTGAAGCCCTCCTTAAGAGGCAATGCTTGTGTTTGTTTACTTTTGTGCCAAGCAAGAAAAGACCTCTTATGAGGCAATTGACAGATAAAAGTGATGTGCAATCCATCTCCTGCTATTCAGTGTGTCATCCACTTTGCTCACACCTTGTGTTGATGCATTGTGGATAATAGCCCAAGATCTTTGTTGTGTCAGTCATATGTGGAGAAGAGTTCTTACTTTCTGAACTCCCGCACTTTCATTTGTCTGAAGCTCTCCCAGGCCAGGGATAAGAGCTGTGAGGTCTTACCCTCACTTCCCATTTCATCTGCTTCACCCTAACTCTCAATGTTAGGGTTAAGAGCTAACTACACCCGATTCCAGTTGGCTTGTGTTTCACAGCCTAACCTTGTATGAGCCCAATTGTTTGCATATAGTGTGTGTGCTTGCTTTTTGTGCTTGTATGACTTTGCTTGTGATGTTTAGGATAGCTTGCTTCCTGTGCAAGTTAGATAGCAACCTTAACATAGGGATCGTATGCATGATAACTTCTAGGCTCGAGTCGTAGTCTCCCTAGTAGTTTGTGTCTCCCTTTGTATCTGGTTAGGCTAGTCCTTTTTCCCTGCGTAGGGGAACTACGTCGCCCTGATCCTCATACCAGATGAGGTACGTAGGCAGGAGATGAGCTGATCTCTCCGGTCAACCTTTTGTTTTGTTTGTGTGAGTTGTTCTCCCTTTCTGGTAGGAGTCTGACGTAAGTCCAGCGATTGGCAGTTGGTTTCCTGTGTCTGGTTTGTTTGTAGGAGTCTGACATAAGTCCAGCGATTGGCAGTTGGTGTCCTGTGTGTGTTTGTTGGTTCGGAGTCTGATGTAAGTCCAGCGATTGGCATTCGGTTTCCATGTTTGCCTGTTTGTGTGGAGTCTGACGTAAGTCCAGCGATTGGCAGTCGGTTTCCTGTGTGGTTTGGTTTGGCGTGCGTTAGCCGAGCTACGAGTGCTCTGATTCTTCTCCGGTCAGAGAAGATACGTATGCATAGGATGCGACATCCTAGCGAGCACGTTTCCCCCTGTCCCGAACTACGTCGACTCTGATGTCTGTGCCTGACAGACTACGTAGGCCGAGGATGCGATATCCTGCCGAGTCCTGTTTCTTTTGTTTTCCTGCATTTCCTTCCAGACTTGTGTGCAGTTTGTGAGCAGTTTCTAGCAACCTTATCCTTTCTTTTGTGCGTGGATCCCGTCGAGTACGACGGATGCGTAGGGGTGCTAATACCTTCCCTTCGCATAACCGACTCCCGATCCCATCTCTCTTTGGTCGCGAGACCATGTCTTTTCCAGGTTTACTTCGAGTGTTTCCTTTCCCTCTTTTGGGATAAATAACGCATGGTGGCGGCTCTATTGTTTTGTTTTCCCACCGGTTTTTCGCGTAATGCGACAGCTGGCGACTCTGCTGGGGAGTAAAGAGAAGTTGACCTCTTGCTGGTCCATCTTCCCTAAGCGAGTATCTCCTAGCGCTCTCTAGGATAGGGTTTGGTTGCTTTTGCTGTTTCATTTATTGCATTCATTTGTTTATTGTTTGCATTTATGTTTGCATTCATCATTCTCATCTGTGATGGCTGTGCTGTGTTTGTCTCTCTGTTGGGGTGGGAGTTACATGAGGTAAAAGGCCTAATACCCAAGCTATGAGTGAAATCTAGGACACCTAGGAATAGAGTGATTCATGGGAAGCGGGTGGTATTGCGCCACTTAGCGGAACATTGATATCACGAGCAGTTCAGACTCTGATGGGGTATTATCGTTACATACTTCGGGTGTGTACATGATGATATTCTATGAAAGGGTTATTTATGCTGCGTTTCTCTCGACCTTACCCTGGCCTAGATGACACCCGTGAGTGGGGAGGGAATGATCATTATTACAGGTACAGTTGGTGACTTGTCGGTGACTTGTTGGTGACTTGTGATCCTGTTGGTGACTATTGGTTCAGAATTTTGGGGTCTCAGATGACTTTGGGTTTCAGATGAATTGGTGGTTCCGAGTTCAAGCCGAAGCTTTGATCCTGTGCTCCGAGATACACAGCCAGTCAGTCTTGTCTGCATCATTTGCATCATAGCACGTTTATTTTCAAAAAAATAATAATGCAATGAAAAAAAAGAAAAAATTGAAAAAAAGAAAGAAAAAGAAAAAAGCTAATCTCTGCATGCATATCATTTCTCAGGTTCATTCAGGAGTCTATTCATTGTGAGAGATGGCAACTGTTCCAGAGTTGAAGCGGAAGACTTGTTCCTACAGCTTTCATCGTGAGCCTTTGACTTCTTTGATAGAGTTGAGCAACCTTGTGACCGGTGGTAACCAGAAGGTGTTTGCTGATCAGTATGGTGATTTGTTGACACTGTTGAAGATGGTAGTAGATCTAGTGCCGTTGTAGACTCTTCTACAGTTTTATGACCCAGAGCTTCGTTGCTTCACCTTTCAGGATTATCAGTTAGCACCTACCCTTGAGGAGTACTCCATTCTGCTGAATGTCCCGATCCGGTATCAGGTTCCTTTCTTGGATGTGCCTAAGGAGGTTGATTTCAGAGTTGTTGCCAGAGCTCTCCATTTGGGTATCAAAGAAGTCAGTGATAATTGGAAGTCCAGTGGGGATGTTGTGGGTTTGCCTTTGAAGTTCTTGTTGAGGATTGCTAGAGAAGAAGCAGAGAAGGGAAATTGGGAAGCTTTTCATGCTCAGTTGGCCATCATGATTTATGGGATTGTCCTGTTCCCGAGTATGCCCAACTTTGTGGATTATGCTACAGTCACTATCTTCATTGGAGGAAATCCGGTTCCTACTCTGTTAGCTGACACTTACTGTGCTATTCACAGTAGGCATGGTAAGGGTGGAGCTATCAGATGTTGTCTCCCATTGTTACTCAGATGGTTCATGTCTCTCCTGCCAGTCAGTGGACCTTTTGTGGATGCTCAGAGCACTCATAAGTGGACTCAGAGGGTTATGTCTCTTACCTCCTATCATATCAGGTGGCAATCTTACCGGATGGATGTGCGTAATGTCATTATGAGCTGTGGAGAGTTTCGTAATGTGCCACTTGTAGGGACTAAGGGTTGCATCAATTACAATCCGGTTCTTTCTCTTCGCCAGTTGGGGTTTGTGATGAATGGAAGACCGCTTGATGCTGAGATAGCTGAGAGTGTGTATTTTGAGAAGCGGAGTGACCCTGTCAGTTTGGAGCAAGTAGGAAGATCTTGGAAGACCATTGGTGTTAAGGATGGAGCTGTTCTAGGGAAGAAATTTGCAGTTGTTATGCCTGACTACACTTATTGGGTCAAGAAGAGAGTGGAAACTTTGTTGTTACCCTATGATAGGATGAAGCCCTTGCAAGAACAACCACCTTTGATCCTTGCTGAGAGTGTACCTGCTGAGCAGTACAAACAAGCCTTGATGGAGAACCGTAGGTTGAAAGAGAAGGAGCAAGATACCCAGATGGAGCTCTACAAAGCCAAAGCTGATAAGTTGAACTTGGCTCATCAACTCAAGGACATGCAGGGTGTAGATGCTAGTAGAGTAAAAAGCAAGAAGAGATCCTATGAGGAGATGGAGGCCTTGCTGAGTGCAGAACACCGTGAGTGCTTAAGGTTGTAGAGAGCTGAAGCCAGTTACCAGAAGAAGATAAGAGACTTGGAGAAGCAACTCAGAGACAAAGACATCCAACTGAAGAAAGAAGTCGACTTGAGACATGCATCAGAGAGCCAACTTGGAGGAGAAGTTGTGGAGCTCAGAAGACAATTGAAGGAGAAGCTCACTCCTTTGCCAGAATGCTCAGAGTGTGACCTGTTGATAGACCAGTGCCACTACCTGAAGACTCTCATTCCTGGAAGCCATTTGTCTTAGCTTGTATCTCTGTTGTTTATGTTGAGAATCACCTCCAGGCTTGTTGGATGGGATTCATTGTTGTACTCCGATTATTTGGATCTTTGTTGACTTTGTTGTATGATCCTTGTTGCTCATATCTATAGAGTTGGTTGTTGATGTTTCACCTTGTGCTCATTATCTTGTGTAGCTTGCTGTGTTGTGTATTGCAGGTTGCCATTTCTTGAAGATGAATTAGGCTCTTTGAATGCCTGAGAAATGAACATATCATGGGCATCATACGCATCATTAGCATCATATACATATCATTTTGCATAACAGGTGTTCTTGTTCGTGACTTCTCACTCTGGTTCCGGTGTCAGGCAGGATAGCTGATCAACGACCGCACCGTTACTCAACCAGATTAAATCAACAGCGGAACATGGACCAGGTTCAAGCAGAATTGGCTGAAATGAGGGCAAACATGGCTCAATTTATGACAATGATGCAAGGGGTCGTTCAGGGGCAAGAGGAGTTGCGTGCCTTAGCCCAGAGACAGGAAGTTGTGATTCCGCCGTCCAACCGTGCTTCACCAGTGGGTGTCCCCGTTCATGAGAATGTTGTTGTTGCTCCCGTCAATGACTACGCTGTAGGGGATGAATTGAGGGGTATTAGAATTAATGGACAGCCTCTTGCTACAGAGACTATTAATGCCAGAGCTACCCGGGCTCCGATTCGTCATCTTGCTCCGCTTGTCGACAGGCAGGAGGACATGTTCACTCTACTCAGTGAAGACGATGATGTAGTAAGAGTTGAAGAGAGGGACCGTAAAGTTGATGCCCTTGCTGAGAAAATCCGAGCTATGGAATGTCAGAACTCCCTTGGGTTTGATGTGACCAACATGGGTCTGGTGGAAGGTTTGAGAATCCCCTACAAATTCAAAGCGCCCTCATTTGATAAATACAACGGTACTTCTTGTCCTCGCACCCATGTGCAGGCGTATTATAGGAAGATCTATGCTTACACTGATGACGAGAAAATGTGGATGTATTTCTTCCAGGATAGCTTGTCTGGGACTTCCTTGGATTGGTACATGGAGCTTAAGAGAGATTCTATCTGATGCTGGAGAGATCTGGGTGAGGCCTTCTTGAGGCAATACAAGCATAACATGGACATGGCGCCGAGCCGGACTCAGTTGCAGAGTCTTTGTCAGAAATCTGGAGAAAGCTTCAAGGAGTACGCCCAGAGGTGGCGTGAGTTGGCTGCACGAGTACAACCCCCTATGCTGGAGAGGGAACTGACTGATATGTTTACCGGTACACTGCAGGGTGTGTTCATGGACCGGATGGGAAGTTGCCCATTCGGTAGTTTCTCAGATGTTGTAATTTGTGGGGAGAGGACTGAAAGCCTGATTAAAGCTGGAAAAATTCAGGATGCAGGGTCCTCATCTTCCAAGAAACCATTTTCTGGGGCACCTCGCAGGAGAGAGGGTGAAACCAGTGTTGTGGAACACGGTAGAAGAAATGTAAACAGATGGCAATATCGTCAGGTTGCTGCTGTAACTATTCCAGCACCTCAACCACGTCAACAACAACAACAGAGAGTTCAACAACAACCGCCACAACAACAACAACAACGTCCGTATCAGCCTAGGCAAAGGATGCCTGATCGACGTTTTGACCCGTTGCCGATGACCTATGCTGAGTTGCTACCTGAGTTGCTCAGATTGGGATTCGTGGAGTTGCGTACCATGGCTCCGTTGACAAAAATACCACCTGGGTATGATGCCAACGTGCGATGTGATTTCCATTCGGGTGCACCGGGACACCAGATAGAGAACTGCAGGGCTTTTCATCATAAGGTCCAGGACCTAATTGACGCTAAAACTATCAATTTTGCTCCTGTGCCGAATGTTGTAAACAATCCTATGCCTCCGCATGGTGCACACAGAGTGAACAATGTTGAAGGTGGAGAAGCGGGAGACTTGTTGGTCAGTGTTAAGGATGTCCAGACGTCGCTGTTTGTTGTGAAAGACCGTTTGTTGAATGGGGGCGTATTCCCGGGCTGTGATCGAGTTTGTGCAGATTGTGCTGGTTCAGAGAATGGTTGCATACCGTTGAAGGCTGGTATCCAGAATCTGATTGATGAGGGCTGTTTATAGTTCAGTCGGGCTGTTAGAGATCGCGGGGTGGTGTCAACCGTCACTATCTACTTCAAACCGTCCGAGGGACGAGGCCAGAGAATTGTTAATGCGCCTACAACTAGTGGTACTCCTGTTACCATTTCTGCTCCTGTAACCGTCAGTACTCCAACTACTATTGTTGTGTCTGGTAGAAGACCTGTTGAAAATAGTAGGGTTGTGCCATGGAAATATGATAACGCTTACCGCAGCAACAGAAGGGCTGAAAATCAGGTCAGACCGGTGAATCAGTCTCTTGTGACTATTGGTGTGCCTAGTAGAACATCTGTGATTGCAAGCCCAGTTGTGGACAATGTTGGGGGACCCGGAGGTTTCACCAGAAGTGGTCGCTTGTTTGCTCCGCAACCTTTGAGAGACAACAACGCTGAGGCTCTCGCCAAGGCCAAGGGTAAACAGGCTGTGGTTGATGAAGAACCCGCTCAGAAGGGGGAGCCTGAGGGTTCGTTTGAGAAAGACGTGGAGGAGTTCATGAAAATAATCAAGAAGAGTGACTACAAGATTGTAGATCAGCTGAATCAGACTCCGTCCAAGATTTCTATACTCTCATTGTTGCTATGCTCTGAGGCGCACCGTAATGCCCTGTTGAAGATGCTGAATCTGGCTTACGTGTCTCAAGAGATCTCCGTCAACCAATTGGAGGGTGTCATTGCTAACGTCAGTACCAGGCATGGTTTGGGGTTCACCGATTTGGACTTGACGCTTGAGGGTCGCAACCATAACAAGGCCTTGCACATCACCATGGAGTGCAAGGGTGCAGTGTTATCCCATGTGCTGGTAGACACTGGCTCGTCGCTGAATATGTTGCCTAAGAAGACTCTGGGTAAGATTGATGTGGAAGGGGTTATCCTCACTCCGAGTGATCTGATTGTGCGTGCATTTGATGGATCCAAACGGTCTGTTTTTGGTGAAGTCACATTGCCGGTGAAGATCGGTCCGGAGGTGTTTGACATTGTCTTCTATGTGATGGACATCCAGCCAGCATACAGTTGCTTATTGGGGCGTCCCTGGATTCACGCAGCTGGGGCAGTTTCGTCAACTCTCCACCAGAAGCTGAAGTATGTCTGGAACGGTCAGATTGTGACTGTGTACGGTGAAGAAGATATTTTGGTGAGTCACCTATCCTCTTTCAAGTATGTAGAGGTGGATGGCGAGATCCATGAAACCTTATGCCAGGCATTCGAGACTGTTGCTCTTGAGAGGGTGGCTTTTGCTGAGCAGAAGAAGCCAAGTGCCTCAATTGCATCGTACAAGCAGGCAGTAGAAGTTGTCAACTCTGGTAAAGCAGAAGGCTGGGGCAAGATGGTGGATTTGCCTGTTAAAGAAGATAAGTTCGGTATTGGCTATCAACCTCTGCGGGCAGAGCAGGGTGTGCAGACAGGTCCGAGTACCTTTACCAGCGCTGGGCTGATGAATCACGATGACGTCTTTGCAGCCAGTAGTGAAGATGATGACAGTGATTGTGATCTAGACAACTGGGTTCGCCCGTGTGCACCAGGGGAGACGATCAACAATTGGACAGCAGAAGATGTGGTCCAAGTTACTCTTCAAACAGAGTAATTTTCTTTTGTTTTTTCATTTTGCACAAAACCCTACGTTCTGCCCAAGGCGTAGTGGTTCATTGTAGGGCCTCATCATGTTTTTCAATGATATCATTAATAAAGGACATTTTGCAAACAATTTTGTGATCCCTGTCTTTCTATTTTTGTTTTCATTTTTCAAAAAAAAATAAAATGGCAATGTTTTTGTTTTTTGTGACTTTCTTGAACTCTTTTTCTAAAACAAAGCATTAAACATGCAGAATCGATCTTACGGATCCCACTATGAACAATTTTGTTATGGCTCAGTATGATTTCAATAATCCCATCTACCAAGCTAAAGAGGAGAGTGAGGAAGACTGTGAACTCCCTAAAGAATTGGTCAGATTGTTGAAGCAGGAGGAAAGGGTCATCCAACCTCATCAGGAGGAGTTGGAGATTATTAATCTTGGTACTGAGGACGCCAGAAAAGATATTAAGATTGGGGCTGCTTTGAAGGAAGATGTTAAGAAAAGGTTGATTGAGATGCTGAGGGAGTATGTGGAGATATTCGCCTGGTCGTATCAAGATATGTCTGGGTTGGATACCGATATTGTGGTGCATAGACTACCTCTCAGAGAGGAGTGTCCTTCGGTCAAGAAGAAGCTTCGGAGAACGAGTCCTGATATGGCGGTTAAGATCAAGGAAGAGGTTCAAAATCAGTTTGATGCGGGGTTCTTGTCAGTGACTACTTATCCTCCGTGGGTGGCCAACATCGTTCCCGTGCCGAAGAAGGATGGCAAAGTTAGGATGTGTGTCGATTACCGGGATTTGAATAGAGCGAGTCCGAAAGATGATTTCCCATTACCTCACATTGATGTATTGGTTGATAATACGGCTCAATCCTCGGTTTTCTCTTTCATGGACGGATTCTGTGGTTATAATCAGATTAAGATGGCGCCAGAGGACATGGAAAAGACGACTTTCATTACGCCTTGGGGCACTTTCTGCTATAAGGTGATGCCATTTGGGCTGAAGAATGTCGGTGCTACCTATCAGAGGGCTATGACGACTCTCTTTCATGACATGATGCACAAAGAGATTGAAGTGTACGTGGATGATATGATTGCGAAGTCGCAGACAGAAGAGGAGCACCTGGTTAATTTGTAGAAATTGTTTGACCGACTGAGAAAGTTCAAACTGAGGCTGAACCCGAACAAGTGTACGTTTGGGGTGCGATCCGGGAAGCTGTTAGGCTTCATTGTCAGTGAGAAAGGGATTGAGGTTGATCCAGCAAAAGTCAAAGCTATTCAAGAAATGCCTGAACCAAAAACAGAAAAGCAGGTTCGTGGGTTCTTAGGGAGATTGAATTACATTGCAAGGTTTGTATCTCACCTAACTGCCACGTGTGAACCGATATTCAAATTGCTAAGGAAGAATCAAGAAATCAGGTGGAATGATGATTGTCAGAAAGCTTTTGACAAGATAAAAGAGTATTTACAGAAACCTCCAATCCTCATACCTCCAGTTCCTGGGAGACCTCTGATAATGTACCTGTCAGTGACTGAGAACTCGATGGGGTGTGTATTGGGATAGCATGACGAGTCTGGTCGAAAAGAGCATGCCATATACTACCTTAGCAAAAAGTTTACCGACTGTGAAATCAAATATTCGCAGCTCGAGAAAACTTGTTGTGCTTTGGCCTGGGTTGCTCGCCGACTGAGGCAGTATATGTTGAACCATACTACCTTATTGATTTCTAAGATGGATCCAGTGAAGTATATCTTTGAGAAGCCGGCTCTCACCAGACGTGTTGCCCGTTGGCAGATGATCTTAACAGAATATGACATCCAGTACACGTCACAGAAGGCCATCAAAGGTAGTATTCTGTCAGACTACCTCGCCGAGCAACCGATCGATGATTATCAGCCTATGATGTTTGAATTCCCTGATGAGGACATCATGTATCTGAAGATGAAAGATTGTGAAGAGCCTCTTGTCGAGGAAGGACCGGATCCTGATGACAAGTGGACATTGATGTTTGATGGGGCTGTGAATGTGAATGGTAACGGTGTTGGGGCAGTGCTTATCAATCCAAAAGGTGCTCATATACCTTTTTCTGCCAGACTGACTTTTGATGTGACCAACAATAAGGCTGAGTATGAGGCTTGTATCATGGGGATAGAAGAAGCCATCGATTTAAGGATCAAAACTCTTGACATATATGGAGATTCCGCTCTAGTGATTAACCAGGTCAATGGAGATTGGAATACCAATCCGCCGCATTTGATTCCTTACAGAGATTACACCAGGAGAATACTAACGTTCTTCAAGAAGGTGAAGTTGTACCATGTCCCCCGTGATGAAAATCAGATGGCTGATGCCTTGGCTACTTTGTCTTCTATGATCAAAGTTCATTGGTGGAATCATGTGCCACATGTTGCGGTGAATCGACTCGAGAGGCCTGCGTATGTGTTTGCAGCCGAGTCTGTTGTTGATGAGAAGCCGTGGTATTATGATATCAAGAACTTCCTCAAGAGCCAGGACTATCCTGAAGGTGCGTCGAAGAATGACAAGAAAACCCTGAGAAGGCTAGATGGAAGCTTTTATTTGAATCAGGATGATGTGCTGTACAAGAGAAATTTTGACATGGTTCTGCTCAGATGCGTGGATAGACACGAGGCAGACATGTTGATGCAAGAAGTGCATGAAGGATCTTTTGGTACCCATGCTGGTGGTCATGCAATGTCTAAGAAATTGTTGAGAGCCGGTTATTACTGGATGACTATGGAATCCGACTGTTTCAAGTACGCTCGGAAGTGTCATAAGTGTCAAATTTATGCTGATAAGGTGCATGTACCACCAAGCCCGCTGAATGTCATGAATTCACCTTGGTCGTTCGCCATGTGGGGCATTGATATGATTGGGAAAATTGAGCCTACTGCTTCGAATGGACATCGCTTCATCCTGGTTGCGATTGATTACTTCACCAAGTGGGTGGAAGCAACTTCCTATGCTAATGTTACCAAATAAGTGGTTGCCCGATTTATCAAGAAGGAAATCATCTGTCATTATGGGGTTCCTGAGAGAATCATTATTGATAATGGTTTGAATCTCAATAACAAGATGATGAAAGAACTTTGTAAAGATTTCAAGATTGAACATCACAATTCTTCTCCTTACAGACCGAAGATGAATGGTGTTGTAGAGGCGGCAAACAAGAATATTAAGAAGATTGTGCAGAAGATGGTCGTGACGTACAAGGATTGGCATGAGATGCTTCCTTTCGCTTTACATGGGTACCGTACTTCAGTACGTACGTCGACCGGGGCAACCCCTTATTCCCTTGTGTATGGTATGGAAGTTGTCCTACCTGTTGAAGTGGAGATTCCTTCTCTGAGAGTCTTGTTGGATGTCAAGCTTGACGAAGCCGAGTGGATTCGGACAAGGTTTAATGAATTAAGCCTTATCGAAGAGAGACGGTTGGCAACCGTGTGCCATGGGCAGTTGTATCAGAGAAGGATGAATAGAGCCTTTGATCAGAAAGTGCATCCTCGAAGCTATCAGCCCGGTGATTTGGTTTTGAAGAGGATCCTTCCTCCCGGTACAGATAACAGGGGCAAGTGGACTCCTAATTACGAAGGTCCATATGTTGTTAAGAAGGTTTTCTCCGGTGGAGCCTTGATGCTTACAACAATGGATGGTAAAGATTTTCCGTCCCCTGTTAACTCAGATGTAGTCAAAAAATACTTCGCATAAATTGACCCGCTGGACAAAAAGGAATAAAAGAGTCCAGGCAAAAAAGGGCATCCCGGCGAACCAAAAAAAAAAAAGGAAGGTTCGGGCAAAAGTTAGGGATAATAAATGAAAAGAATTTGTACACCCGGTAAGTCGAAAACCCGCAAGGGCGACTTAGGCAAAAATGGGTATCCCGGTGGATTGAAAACCCGAAAGGGCGATCCAGGCAAAAGAGGGATTAAAGCGAATACTACAGTCTGAGTTATCTGTATTTCATCGCGCTTCATCGTCTACCATCTCGAAGGATGTGATCGATCCAGTCATTCTTCTCAGAAAGCGAGGAAGTTGGGAGGAAAACTGATGATCTGTGAGTTATAACAGAATTGGGAAATAGTGGATGCGGTGTTCACATTGCCATTAGGATAGATTTTTCCTTTTGTGCGCAATTACCTCTTTCTAGGAATTGCTTCCTGATGTATTCGCCTTTTTAGGCCCATTTTCAATCAATAAAAAGTCGTTATTCAGATAAATTGCTCTCTTGTTTTTATTTTTACTGTTTTGTTTGCAAAAACGTCCGAATTTTTGATAAACATTGCATATAAAAACATGAAGGCTAGATAATAATGTGCAGAAAGATAAAACATTTGAAAATCATTTTTGAATGTTGAGGACACTTGAGCGTATCTTGTCCATGCAACCCCTAGGGCATGTTTGTCGTGCTATTTTGCAGGTTGTTACCTTTTGATTCCTGGCTGAAGCAGTTAAGCCACGGGTGATTCCCCAGCAGGCTTGGAAGTGGCTGTTTCCCCAAGCAAGTCTGAAGGCTGTCAGAATTTTTTCTCCCCTGCAGAGACGTCTGTGGATAGTGCCTTCTATCCCCAGCAGAGCTGAAGATTGTTAAGTTCCCAGCAGGACTGAGAGTGGGTTGTACCCCTAGCTAGCTTGAAAGCTATCGAGTTCCCAGCTGAGTCTGAAGATTGATTATCCCCACTGAGTTGGAAGGATGTTGTATCCCCAGCAAAGGTGTCGGTGGAGTGGTTTTATTCCCCAGCAGTCTGGTTTGAAATACTGCTATCCCCAGCGTGGTCGTGGACATTTGTTCCCAGCAGGGTTGTGGATGCCTATCCCCAGCGTGGTCTGGTATATTATTTCCCCAACAGAGTTATGCCCTTCCCCACCAGAGTTGTGAAGGTTTTCCCCAGCAGGTTCCTCGAGTGGATCAGGTCCGGTGAAAATTATATTCAGCAGAGTTTATCCTACCTGTGGATTGGATGGGTCGTCCCCAGCGAGGTCGCTTTGGTTGTTTCCCTAGTAGAGTCCCCGAGTGGATTGGGATCCTTTCCCCAGCAGCAGGGCTATTCTCCAGCATGAGTGAGAAGTTGGTGCTACTCCCCGCAGAGTATTCCTCAGACAGAATCTCCCCACAGAGTTGGAGTATCTAATCTGTTTTCTCCCCAGCAGGAGTTCATCATTTTGCATTTTGCATGTAGTGATCATTGCATCCTCAAATCGCGTAGCATTTCCATTCAATATGCAGCATTACGCCATAGAAAAATTCAAACATATGCATTCATATGTCAAACCTAATCAGACTGTATCCCCGGCAGAGGAGGATCGTTGTTCAACATCTGTACGGCACGTTTGCTACAGTTGCTCCTGACAGCATTCAGGATTGATAACTCCCCAGAGAGGTTTATTTCCTCACCCGGCCGTGGAAGGAAAGCTGGATTCTCCCCAGTGAGACCCCCAGCAAGTGTTTAGCCTTGCCCTGACATATGTAGATGTCGTCCTCTTGTGATACCGGTAAGTGTCATGTCAACACCCGTGTGTGTTCTTTCTTTGGTGTCGGTAAACACCATTCTTTCGGTGTCGGTAAGCATCGAGTCCCACCCCAGTCATCGGTAAATGTCTGGTCTTCTTTGTTGATGTCGGTAAACATCATCGTCTGATGTTCGTAACATATATTCTTTCCCCAGTGTTCACCTCTCCGTTGGTGTCGATAAACGCTAAGTTTTTCCTATTCGTCTGTTGACGTATAGTTGTACCCTTCCCCAGGAGTCACCTCTCCGTTGGTGTCGATAAACGATGAGTTTTTTGCCCATTCGTCCATTGACGTCTGGTTGCACATCCTATTCCCCAGTCATCGGTAAATGTCTGGTCGTCTTTGTTTGATGTCGGTAAACATCCTCTTTCGATGTCGGTAAACGTCGAGTCTCATCCCAGTCATCGGTAAATGTCTGGTCGTCTTTTGTTTGATGTCGGTAAACATCATCTTTCGATGTTGGTAAACGTCGAGTCTCATCCCAGTCATTGGTAAATGTCTGGTAATTCCCCATCCAGAAATCCCCAGTAGAGTCGTCGGTAAACGTCCTGTCTGGTTTCCGGTTGCAAATACCTTTTTCCTTCCCTAGTGAAGTGTTAACCTCTCCGTTGGTGTCGATAAACGTCGAGCTTCTCCCGTTCGTCCGTTGACGTCTGGTCGAGTCTTTCCCAGTCATTCGTTAATGTCTGGTCACCTCTCTGTTGGTGTCGATAAACGTCGAGCTTCTCCCCTTCGTCCGTTGACGTCTGGTCGAGTCTTTCCCATTCATCCGTTGATGTCTGGTCACCTCTCCGTTGGTGTCGATAAACGTCGAGCTTCTCCCGTTCGTCCGTTGACGTCTGGTCGAGTCCTTCCCAGTCATTCGTTAATGTCTGGTCACCTCTCCGTTGGTGTCGATAAACGTTGAGTTTTTCCCATTCGTCCGTTGACGTTTGGTTGTACCTTTCTTTTGATAACGAAATCAAAATCCCCAGTAGAGTCGTCGGTAAACGTCTTGTCTGGTCGCTGTTGCAAATATCCTGTATCATATCCCGCAGCGTGCAAATTTCTACGGTTCTTTGGTATTCAATCCCTGTTTACCCTGAAGGTCTGACAGCCGTTGCTCTCATCCGTTCAGGTTCCCAGTTGATTGAATAGGGGCAGTTGTAGCACCTCAAATTTGCACCTCCCATTTGTACATTCATTTCATTTTTTAGGTCATTAACATCACATTAACATTGCATTATCATTTGCATAGTCCATCAAGTCATCAGGCAAGACTGGTCAGGAGATTCAACTGTGCAAGGCAACAAGTGCATTTTCTATGAGATCAAAGCCCTAGGGTTGGTATAATGAGTTCATGTGACCCAAGGATCATTTTGAAGTGGTTTGGCCAAGAATTGAAGGTTCAAAGCTCATCAGTCAATGTGCAAATCATCTGAAACCCTAAAAAGTCAACAAAAGTCAACTGTCAATTCAACCATGGATTTGGAGGTGGGAAATGGTTAGAGATGCCTCATTCATGTGGGAACAAGTCTCATTTGACATTTCAAACATCAACATTGAAGAATTTGAGGTCAGATCAAGACTTTCCAAAAATAGCAGGTGACCTGTATTTTGAACTTTCCAAAAATGGCAAGGTTTTGGACCAACTTCAACTCAATATTACATCATCAAGAAAGCTTCAAATGAAATTTTGTCCAACATGAAAGTTGTAGATCTTTTTCTCCCATTTCCAAAAAGTCCAAGATCATGGATTTCTCATGTATGGTTGAGGAGATATGGGTCAAACATGACAAAGTGTGGTTTGAACTTCAAATGGGCATAACTTCTTAACCAAAACTCCAAATGGGATGGCTCTTTTTGCATTGTTCTTATTTTGGCTTCTAGTTTCCAAATCTTGCATTACATGACATGCATTATCATCATATGAACATTTTCCATTTCACTTGGTTTTTGGAGGGAAAAATTGAAGTTTAAATTTGGTGCATTATTTGAACATTCCACCATTGCATTTAGCTCCAAAACAGAATCTTGAGTGAATTTGAAGGCAAGCTCGTGCACTGTTCACCATGCATTTCATGCATAGGGTGAAAATCCCAATTTGCACTTACACCACATTTTGTTAATTCCACTTAACCATTGGCCTAAACATGATTAAAAGAGTGATTAGTGGAACATATATAAGGCAAACCCTAACTGTTTCAGCATTAACAACAATCACAATTTCAGATCTAGATCTAAAACTCCAAATTTTTTCTCTCACTTTTTTTCTTGAAATTTCTTCACATTCAATCCATTCTTCTTGCTTAATTCTTGTTGCTGAGGTGTTTTTGAGCAGGATTACACGTGGAATCAAGGCCAACTGTGCAAGAGTGAAGCATTCATCAAGCTTGAAGCAACAATGGTGATTCCAAGTTTTGATGAAATCGTGCACAATTGAGCTGAGTTTTCTCATACAAACACTTGTACTAGCATCATAGAAGGACTGTTGAGCATTACAAAGCCTTGAATCCATCGAATTCCACTTCTGCTCTTCAAGAGGTAACAGAATCGATGCTCTTAATTCTCAATTAGGTTATGATATTATGATAGATCTTTTTATGCTGAGTGTTCTGAGCTTTGAACCATGAGATTTCGTGCAAAATTGAGGGAGATATGACTGTTTGAAGTTTCATGCATGATTCTTAATGTCTTCGATCCGTGTTTGTTTTGGTGTTTTATGTTGAAATGATTATGGATTGTGAATGTGCATTGCATGATGAATCGAATGGTATGCTTTTGGTTAATTTTTGGAACTTTTTTTGAAAATATGGAAAAAGTGGATGAAGATCTTCATGATCTTCATCGTGTTCTTCATGCATGTTCATGCTGATTTCCAGAATTCCTGCGGATTCATTTGCCAGTTCATAGAGTTTCCTGCGGATTATGGAATGCGCGCCAGGCTAGGGTTTGGATCCAAAACGCAATCGTTTTGGCTGTGACGCGTTTCTCTCATTTCAAATTGACTCCTACTTCGATTCTTGGCTGCAGCAATGTTTATTTCCTTCATTCATTTTTCTTCATTATGCCATGTACATGCTTCACATCATTTTTTCATTTTTTCTTCATCTTCCAAAATTCATATATAATTGAAAAATCATCCAAAAAATATGTGGTTTTTTGAATTGCATTCCTTATCTTATCTAGTATTTTTTGATCATTTTTCCATAAATTTTGCTTGGCTGTATTTCATTTTGTGCTAGGGTTTGTAAACATGTATGCATTTTGTATCTTGCCTTGCCATATCATTTGTGAAATGCTGAGCTTTTATCCAATGAATCTGAAAATTTGCATGATGAAATTAGACATGTTGCTTGACATTTTGGTGTTGATTTGGTATTTTTACCATTTGTCATTTCTGTTTTATGATCATGTGAATGTAGGTGTGACAATTTGTGTCACACCTTTGCTTGTTCAACTTATGTGATGAGTCTGCCATGCCAAATGACCTCCATTTGCCTTGTTTTTTTGTATGATGCACGCTGTAGATGTTGTGATTGCTCATGATTTTTGTTGGAATTTTTCGGATCATTTCTGATTTAATTAAGATTTTTCCTTCTGGATGGTCACATTTGAGCTTTTGAATTGCTTTGAACTTCATTTGATTGTGAAATGCTTGATTCTTATCCAATGAATATGAAATTTTTCACACTATTTCTAGACATGTTGAATGGTGTTTTGGCTTTGGTTTGAGGTTTTTACCATGATCCATCTCTGTTTTATGCCTATGCTAACTTGGTGTGACATTTGGTGTCACACATGTGCTTGTTATGCTTGCCTTGACTTATGCAATGTGATTACCATGCCTAATGTTGTCCAATGCTTCTAATTTTTTGTGTGATAATCATGTTGTATGTCCTGTTTACTCATGAATTTTGCCAAGATTATTTGAATCATTTTTGATTTAAGGTGCATTTGTTCTTCTGATGTCACAATGTGGTTACAATTTGCATACCTTGCCATGTTTGGTTCATGAAATGAATTTGGTTAATGATATTGATATGGGACCTTTTGGATTGTGTTCTTGATTGAGTGAAGTTGATTCATGTTAAATTTCATGTTCTGTTTTGAATTTTTTCTCCATCTTTGACCCTAGGCCTTGACCTAGTGGTTTGTGACTCACAGTTGAGCTTTGATTTCAGGTTTACACATCCAAGTCCATAGTTGATGATGCTTCCTCGCTTGAGTATTGATGTTTGCTCTAGATGTTGGCTAACCTTGAGTTGTTTTATAGGCTTTGAGACCAAGTGGCTTGATAGCTTGTGCCTTGCTCACTGTTGCATTGCTTGCTTATCTGTCTGATTGTGTGATTGACTGTTGTCTCTTTGATTGTTTGAATTGTATACTGATTGGGTTAGATTTTTTCAGGTACCTAAGTTGCTTTGAGTTCTTATTGAACTTGCTTTTGCTTTGCTTGGTTGCTTAACCATTGAGGTATAACTCTCTGACTTCATGTAGTCTGGAAGACCTGTCCTGTTATGTGGGCAGGCACCTGTCTGAAACCCTCCTTAAGAGGCAATGCTTGTGTTTGTTTAATTTTGTGCCAAGCAGGAAAAGACCTCTTATGAGGCAATTGGAAGATAAAAGAGATGTGCAATCCATCTCCTTCTATTCAGTGTGTCATCCACTTTGCTCACACCTTGTGTTTATGCATTGTGGATAATAGCCCAAGATCTTTGTTGTGTCAGTCATATATGGAGAAGAGTTCCTACTTTCTGAACTCCCGCACTTTCATTTGTCTGAAGCTCTCCCAGGCCAGGGATAAGAGCTGTGAGGTCTTACCCTCACTTCCCATTTCATCTGCTTCACCCTAACTCTCAATGTTAGGGTTAAGAGCTAACTACACCCGATTCCAGTTGGCTTGTGTTTCACAGCCTAACCTTGTATGAGCCCAATTGTTTGCATATAGTGTGTGTGCTTGCTTTTTGTGCTTGTATGACTTTGCTTGTGATGTTTAGGATAGCTTGCTTCCTGTGCAAGTTAGATAGCAACCTTAACATAGGGATCGTATGCATGATAACTTCTAGGCTCGAGTCGTAGTCTCCCTAGTAGTTTGTGTCTCCCTTTGTATCTGGTTAGGCTAGTCCTTTTTCCCTGTGTAGGGGAACTACGTCGCCCTGATCCTCATACCAGATGAGGTACGTAGGCAGGAGATGAGCTGATCTCTCCGGGCAACCTTTTGTTTTGTTTGTGTGAGTTGTTTCTCCCTTTTTGGTAGGAGTCTGACGTAAGTCCAGCGATTGGCAGTTGGTTTCCTATGTCTGGTTTGTTTGTAGGAGTCTGACATAAGTCCAGCGATTGGCAGTTGGTGTCCTGTGTGTGTTTGTTGGTTCGGAGTCTGATGTAAGTCCAGCGATTGGCATTCGGTTTCCATGTTTGCCTGTTTGTGTGGAGTCTGACGTAAGTCCAGTGATTGGCAGTCGGTTTCCTGTGTGGTTTTGTTTGGCGTGCGTTAGCCGAGCTACGAGTGCTCTGATTTTTCTCCGGTCAGAGAAGATACGTATGCATAGGATGTGACATCCTAGCGAGCACGTTTCCCCCTGTCCCGAACTACGTCGACTCTGATGTCTGTGCCTGACAGACTACGTAGGCCCAGGATGCGATATCCTGCCGAGTCCTGTTTCTTTTGTTTTCTTGCGTTTCCTTCCAGCCTTGTGTGCAGTTTGTGAGCAGTTTCTAGCAACCTTATCCTTTCTTTTGTGTGTGGATCCCGTCGAGTACGACGGATGCGTAGGGGTGTTAATACCTTCCCTTCGCATAACCGACTCCCGATCTCATCTCTCTCTGGTCGCGAGACCATGTCTTTTCCAGGTTTACTTCGAGTGTTTCCTTTCCCTCTTTTGGGATAAATAACGCACGGTGGCGGCTCTGTTGTTTCGTTTTCCCGCCGGTTTTTCGCGTAATGCGACACTTAGGTAAGGCTAACGTGAGTCAGGTAGAAGCACTTAGGTGTGATTTCTATGGCGAAGCACATGAGAATGTAAGATGCTCTTTGGAAGGATCAGTTGAAGAGGCCAAATTTTCTAATTTCTAGAGAAATAAACCTTATTCCAACACCTACAATCCCGAATGGAAAGATCATTTGAATTTCAGATGGAGCAATAACCAAAATTCAAGTGCAAGTCAAGGGTTCCATTAAAGCCAACAAGCCCCAATCCAAAGAAAACCTTCACAACTTGAAGAGACTCTGCAAAAATTCATCCAAGCAACTCAAAATAGCTTTCCTCAAGTAAACAAAAACCATGAGACAATGAATAGAAACCATGATGCGCCTATAAAAAATTTGGAGACGCAGATTGGTTAGTTATATAGAAAAATAGTTTTTTTACCTATCTTGAGTCGAAGATTTACAAGTAACATTTTAGATGATCCTAAGAATGATTCTTGTAAGGTTGTAGAGATAGGTTTTGAGGTGGCCACTAACCAGGGTGAAGATGAAATAGTTGAAGAGGGTATGATTGAGGAAGGAGAAGTGAGGATTGAAAAAAAAAAGTTACCATCAGGGTGACCAAGAGGAAAGAGGAGTCACCATTGAGCAACTGATAGATAAAAAGTCCCCTTAGAGAAGAAAAAAGAAGCATGTCCTGAATGATACAAATCCAGAATTACCAAATTACATAAAACAATTATATCCCATAATTAAGAAGAAATTTATTCAGGACGATGAAGTAGGGATGTTTGCAAAGTTCAAGGAGATGTTGGATACACTTCAGGTAATTATTTCGTTTCAGGAGATTTTAGAACTAACGCCTAAGTTTGCTAAATTTATGAAGGCATTACTTAAGGGAACAAAAGAGAAAGTGGCCAAGGAACAGGTAAACATGACTGAAAAAGAGGATATGGAAGTGCCTCAAGCATTGCCACCAAAGTTGAAAGACCCAGATAAGTTTACTATTTCTTATAATATTGGCGGAGTAAAGATCCCACATGCTTTATGTGATTTATGATCTAGTATAAATGTCATGCCACTGAAAAAGGTGAAAGAATTGAAAGTAGGTGAGATCACATCGAGTAACATGTCGATGGGTTAGTGTTTCCTGTTGATTTTCTAGTGATTTATACAAAAGGAGACTCGTGAGGATTGTTTATTCACAGACGGTCATTCTTGGCAACCAAAAGGCAAATATAGATGTGGAAAAGGGTGAACTTATCTTAAAGTTCAACAAATAAAGAGTGTTTTTTAATATGTGTGAATGAACATCGTATGTGGAAGACTTTGATACATGCTACCATCTGGAGGGAAAATGTAGTATGGTTGACAAAGGAAAAGAAACAACTGAATTGACCGGCGTGAGCGTATCACTTGCGCTTGATGTGTCTTAGGCATCACCCATCAAGCCAATGATGAAAAAGAAGCGCTTGATGGGAAGCAACCCATCGGTAAGAATTTTTTTTATTTGCATTGAGTTCTAATTTTTAAACATGTCAATTTGTGTGTTATTTTGATAGAAGAGAAAACAGGTAAAAGAAGAGAAAAAAGAAAGAGCAAAGGAGAAGAAAAGAAAGGGGTAAAAAGAGAAAAGAAAAATTTTTTTCCCCTAGAATAATCATGCAGGATATCACGCACGTAATAGGAATCCATCGCGCGTGTGATATGTGCATAACATGCGCGATAGAGACATTGGGGAGATTTTGTGTACCGTTAGCATCGAGCGTGTGATGAGGGCATGACATGCGCGATATGAATGTTAAAGAGAGACGTTGGAGATAATAGTTGTCACCGTGCATGATGGATTTATAATGAGCATAATGGGCAACAGATAGTGGCCTATAAGTAGTGATTTATAAATCACTTTTCCCATAAATATTTCTCTACTCCTTCTGCTTTTCACATATTCATCTGAGCACTCTCTGCATAATTCTTTTCTTTTTCTCTGTGTTATGTTGTTTTTTTGTGTTGTTTTTATAGGTATAAATGGCTTCAAAAAGAGGAAGAGTGTCAAGAGATTCATCCTCAAGGAATGCTCCTACTCCTAACACTCATGCCTTCCCCAATATCAAATTTCTCTTCGAAGCTCATGCTAAAAAATATCTCAAGTTAGTGGATAACCACATTGTGAAGAAGAGAGCATTCACTTTGGATGATTTGCAAGGTTTTGTAGAAGTGGGCGAAGTTTTGCAACAAAGGTGTTGAGTGAGTTTCAACAATCTGATTCATGAAACAAATAAAAGTATCGACCTGGAATTTTATGCAAACGCGGAATTTGGCGAGGTAAGCTCATACACATCTTATGTGCAAGGTAAGTATATTGACTATTCTCCTTCTGCTATAAATTCTATTTTTAATTTGCAACCTCCTCCTGTGTGTGCTCTTATGAACTATAGACATGAGCATAAAGTTATAAACAAGGAAATAGCTCAGGCAATGTTAGATACTTTTTGTAGGCCAGGGGCATAGTGGGTGATAGAGTGTGGTATAGCACTACATCTCAAAATCGCCAAATTCCACCAAATTTTGAGGGCTCGGGCTTCATTTTTATGCGAACTTTAGAGGTCGCATCTAATCAATCATAATTCATTGTGAAGCGATGTTGGGGTCTTTTAGCTCTTTTAAGGGGGAACCTATTAATTTGGGGCATTTAATTGTTGAAAATATCAAATATATGGATAATAATGCATAAAAGGCTTGTGGGAGTTTTTGTTTTATAAATTATTTGTGTAGGAGAGCAAGTGTGCATGTTTACCCCAATGATGAGATGATCAGTCTGAAAGCACCTCTCAACGCTTCGGCCATAAAGAGGCTGCAAAACATGCATCAATGAGAAGATGCTCAACATGATCAAGAAGACAATCAAGTTGGACATGATGAAGGATTCTACCAACCATAAGTACAACAACAAACATAGTAAATTCAAGGTCAACAAGATTCAGAGCTTCAAAGAATAATGGAAGCATACGCAATAGGGGTTTCAAGGTAGATAACTGAAGTTTCACCCACTTTATATGCAGAACCTCCGAGATTCGATCTTGTGTTCCAAGATTTCTATAATCAGCAAGAAGACCATATGTCGGCTCAGAGCTTAAAAGCTCGAGTTACAACAACTGAATAGATGGAGAGTTACTTTACCAACCAAGATCAAGAGTAAACAAAGAGGGGGGACCATACGCGCGCAGAATGGATGAGGCAGAATAATAACTTCAACAACATAATGAATGATATGCATGATCTTTTCCGCAATAATACCATATGAAAAGACATGTAATTTTTTTTAAAATTTTTAGAAGATTTTGTTTTTATTTTTAAATGTAACCTAGAGAAGAGTAATAGCCACTATAAGTGTTCTTCCCCTTTGTATTATTTGAAGATGGAAATAAACACAAGAAATTAGGGTTTGAATTGGGTTTCTAAAAACAAAATCTTTTTTAGAACCAACTAAATCAAGAAATAAAATGAAAAATAAAATTAACAGAGTTATTTTTATACTGGTTCACTATTAACGAAGCTACCTCCAGTCCGCCCTACCAAGGTGATTTTGCCTTCTCAATAAGGACTTAATCTACTATAACTAAAATTGATTACAGACACCACAAAGACAAACTGTCTTTGTCTTCTTGAGACTATCTGGCTAAAACCTTGTCACTCAAGAAAACCACTCAAATAACTTTGAGATTTACAAGTGTGTGTTTAAAAAGAATGCTTCTAAGAAAGAAGATTAACACAAGTTTAATACAATGAATATCTCGCACAATAATGAGCAAAAACTTTATGTGTGTTTACAAATACTATACACGAAAAATGTATACTTCAGCATAGAGTATGTGTATGAGCATAAGCGAATAAGCATGAGCAACCTCTTTCAATCTTCCAAGTCTGTTTTATATAAGCAGTTAAAAGATCTGTTGGAGGGTAGAATTGGAATAGAAGATTCCAATTGTCTCTTTTTATAACGGTTTGCATATAGGAGACAAAATGGTACAATAGTATTGTCCTTAGCCCACAAAATCAGCGTAGTTAAGGGAAGGGTGATCTTGTACTGTGTACTATTTTTCTGACGCGATTTTTTTTTATATTATCTTCTAATCTTCAGAGGCTTATGATGAAATGATGTTGAAGCATGATTTGAAGGATCAAGAGACTAGTTAACAGAATCTTCAGGACCTCTGTCTTTAGAGTCTGGACATAATTCCTCATAACCTGGTCTTCAGAGTCTTCAGATCTTGTTCTTCTGAATCTTCAGAACTTGAGCACAGAATCCTGAAGGCTGACAATCCTTTAGAGGCTCTTCAATCAGAGTCAGAGTCAGAAGCTTTAGACACAAAATTTCATCAGAACCATTGTCTAAGAGATTTCTAGAGCTTAACAAAATCTTGTAAAGCACTTGAATTTCTTTAGAGTTAGAGTGTGTTGATTCTAGAATTTGATGATGTCACACGTCAATCCTTCAGAGTCAAAACCTGATAGAAAAATCTACACACTAGATAAAAACCATTAGTGTACAAAATTGTTCTCTAATAAATAATACATTGTTATCATCAAAACTAAAGTCCAGATGCATAACCAAATCTTGTTCTTATAATCTCCCCCTTTTTATGTTGACAAAACCATGTATTTTGATGAACAATTTGTACTTGGTTTTATCACATAAAAATATCAGAGTGAGGTTTGCAATCTCCCCCTAAATTTTATACTATTAAAATTTATTTTTCAGCTTAGAATATCATAGTTAGGTTTGCAAGCTCCCCCTGAATTTAAGATTTAAAATAATCTTAACACATATAAAAATCTCAATCAGCATGAAAGAAATAACTTCCCATAAGGCAAAAGCATGGTTACTATCTTCCCATAAGGTAGAAGCCTAGTTGTAATGGATGAAGTAACTTCCGAGAATGTAATAGCTTGGGTACATAAGTATTTCATTCAGAGTCCTTGCTTGAGTGTCAGAAAGTTTAGATATCAGACTCATCACAGAGCATGATTTTCCAGAGATTTCATAGCCTGATTGTATTCTTCATGTCTGGTTATTATCATAATTTATATACATCTGGTTCAGAGCTTGTATATGCATGGTTCAACCTGGTTCACTTGAACTTAGTTCAGAACAAGAATATGTCTAGTTAACTGCAAACTGCTTAGTTAACTTTTCAGAACATAAGCTTGATTCTTAAACACAAGCTTGGTTCGTATGAACTCAAATCAGCTTGGTTAATTCCTTAGAACCTGAAACTCTTGGTTAACATGATGAACTTTTTCAAAGTTACCAGAAAGGTTACCAATGGTCAGAACATATAAAGACATATTTGGGTTTCAGAATTGTAATTAGATATATCAAAATTAACCATTCTTTCTCCACGTATGTCATCATTCAAAAAGATAAAATAAAAGACAAAGTAAACCAGAATAGATTTTCATTTCATCAAAAAGAAAACTCAGTACAGAAATGAAAGAAAAGAAAAAAAAGACAACAAAAAGTTTTAAAAACTAGGGTTTAAGGAGGGGTGGTAGTCTTGATAAGATCTCTCCAAGCAGCCCTTCAATCTTTGATGTCTTCTCATCTTGATGCTTGAGTCTCTCCTTAATTTCAAAATTCTCAGCCGCCATATGCTCCAAAGTCTTCAAATGAATTCCTCATAAACCACAGTCTTCTTTACCTCAGAGTTATTTCCAACTTCAAGAGTAGTCTCAGAAGTAACCATAGTAGTCTGAGCTGGAGATGGTGGTGGAGACACAACTGGAGCAGGAAGTAGAAGTGTTGGATGAACGTTCTGAAACAGAGGTTCAACAATACCAGAGAGTCTGGCATGGAAGTTCATTTTAGCTTCCTTTAGGCAAGAAATCTCCAACTCTTCATAGTTGACTTCTATCCAACTTCTGAAGTTGTTGGTTAGAGCACACACTTCATAGATGTTTGCATTAGAAGTGAAAGCCTCAGTGAGAACGTTAAGTCTGCCAGCAGCCTCGCCTTCAAACTAAGTAAACAATTCATCCAATGGTGTAGGGTGAATGTTGGTTTAAGAGGGTGTTTGGTCAGAGTAAGGGTGAGGGGTTTTGTCTATGAGGGCTATGAGATAAACATATGACTCAGTATTAGAATCAATGTTTGATTATACGATAGGGATGCAAAGTGAGTGGTGATTGATGGTTGAGGGGTTTCAGAAAGAGATTGTGAGGGATGTTTTTATGGTTGAATGAGGTGGGATAATAAAAAAAGGTGGTAATGGTGGTTGAGGTTTTAGGGAGATAGTAGAGGTTATAATTTCATAAATTTATGGTGAGGGTGGTGGAATGTTAACATTTGGATTAGAAGTTTGGGGAGCAGAAGAGGGAATTGGTTCCAGAACATAAGGAATATTGTAAGAAATAGTGGTTGAAGGTAGGGAGAAACCTTGAAAAGAGGTATGTAGAAAGGGGATAGATGGAGGGAGTTTGGTTGTTGAGATGGATGAACTATTAACAATAGTAAGACAAGATTTAGAAGGAATAGTCGTTCCATAAGCAGTTCGTGTAGAAGTAGCTTTAGAGGCTCTGGGTTCGTCATCAGAAGTATCCTGATTCTCCCTAGAGGCATTAAACTAATTGGCCATCCTCTTAGAATTCTTCTTAGTAGTCTTCCTCTTCTTATTCTAAGAAGTAGCTTCATAAGCTTCCAAAATAGCATTTGCATGACATTTCTCCAGAAATCCTAGCACCTCTTTTAGAGGATAAGTCTTTGAGAAGATAGGAAAATCTTCCAAAGGAATCCTTCTGTTGTGAATGATTTCCTTAGGCAATCCATCAGGAGGGGTTATCACTTTAGTGATGATACCAATATTATTTAAACCATTGGCATTTAACATCCTTCCATCCAGAGGTTGCATACCTTTGGAGAACTGATCGTCTGTTAGAGAGTCAATCAGTTGGATCTCCATTAGAATGTTTTAGATCACCCTTCCTAGATGAATGTAGTTCCTCATCTTTCTAATAACATCTTTTGTTTCATTCACATTATCCCTTAGGTGTTGAAAGATAAGGTCATTATTGATGTAGTCAAAAGAGTTTGTAGCTTTTCTGTGATACATCCCAGAATAATTTTATCACACACCTTGAGCTTGGGATGAAGATCCTTGACCTTGCTGGAGTGTTTTCCAGATAAGAAAAAATACTTTGGAAATCTCATCCAAATTGGATTCCCTTTCCACCGTAGATTCACATCTGATTCTAGACCCATCATGGCCAATGAGTTTGGCAATCAGTTTTTCTAAAATCACAGTCTTCTTTCCAAAAACAAAGGAAGTAACTTACAAAGGAGGAGATTTAGAATGAATCTGTAATTCTCTAACTATATTGAATAAGACTGGGCCTTGAAGACAATTGAAAAATTGTTCCCAACCTTGAACTTTGACATCATTTGAAAGATCAATACCATTGTCTTACATATTATCAAATTCAACCAAAAGTTCACACATCACTTCTATACTATCTACATGAGTAGACAAAGTAACCTCAGGTGTATCTTAAGCATCTTTGACGTGAACAAGTTTTCTTGAGGAAGATCTTGAAGAAATATCTTAAAACAAATGGGGAATTTGAGGTTTTGGTTGAGATGAAGAAGAACCACGGGGAGTGCGTTGAGTAGAAACAACAACTTGATGTTGAGCTGGTTCTTATTGCTTTGCTTGTTGAGCAGATTGTTGTGAAGGCTCCATTGTTGATGAAAAATAAAGGGTTTTAGGGGTTGTTGAACCTTTTAAGTTCAAAGACAGAAAGTGTATGTTGTGATAGTAGCGAAAGTGTGTGAAGTGTGTGAAGTGGTTTTAAATAGAAGTTTTTTCAATCATGAAATAATCTAGAATAGTGAAAAAATCTGACAAGGGGGTAAAGCGTGAAGATTTTACCTAATCCCAGTATTCATTCACCTAATGTGTTGCATCATCAGATTAGAAACAGTTCAGTTTTCTAAGACAGTTGTCTTAAACTGTTCCACTAATCGAGACTGATTGACAGCTATTTAATGTGAAACTATTGAGTATCCATAAAGCATATTTATTTAACCAATCAAGTTCTAACTAGATACATCTAAACATATCAAATCTTCTCACTTCATAAGACTCACACGTTTAGAAGAACCAACAAATCTCAGAGTCTCATTTGATCATTCTGAGAGATTAACACTCTGAGAAAAACATCTTTTTTGTTCTGGACATAAGTCCATTTTCAATTTTTTCATAATGAAAACAAATATATCTTCAGCAAGGAGTTTTATAAAGATATCAGCCCATTGATGGTTTGTATCAATAAATTTTAGATTTAAAATTCCCTTTTGAACATAGTCACGTATAAAGTGATGTTTTATCTCAATATGTGTTGCTCTAGAATGCAAAATTGGATTCTTAGATAAAGAAATAGCATAAGTATTATCACAGAGTATAGGAATGTTACTCTCATATATCTAGAAATATTCTAGTTGACTTTTCATCCAGAACATCTGAGTGTTGCATCTAGAAGCTGCAATGTATTCAGCTTCAGTAGTTGAAACTGCTATTGTTGATTACCTTTTGCTGGACCATGAGATCGGGTTATCTCCCAGAAACTGACAGCTTCCAGAAGTGTTTTTCCTCTCAATTTTTTCTCCAGCATAATCAGCATCACAATAACCGACTAATTTGTAGTCTTTAGATTTTCTATAACACAAGCCAAGGTTAATCGTACCTTTCAGATATCAGAAGATCCTCTTAACAGCTGTTAAGTTGGACTCTCTAGGATCTGATTGGATGTGAGCACATACATAAACACTAAATAAAATGTCAGGTCTAGAACCAGACAAGTATAAGAGATAACCAATCATAACTATGTATACCTTCTGTTCTACTTTAACACTTACCTAATCCTTCTCAAGGATACATGTAGATTGCAGATGAGTCTTTGACATCTTATATTTTGACATGTCAAACCTCTTCAGAAGTTCTTTGGTGTACTTGCTCTGATGAATGTATGTTCCTTATGGACTTTGATTAATCTGAATCCCGAGAAAGAACTTGATTTATCCCATCACACTCATCTCAAACTCTGCCTGTATAGACTTAGCAAATTCCTTGCATAAAATAGAATTAGCATAACCAAATATGATATCATCAACATAAATTTGAACAAAAAGGATATCATTTTTGAATGACTTACAGAATAAAGTTATATCAACCTTCCCTCTGGTGAAATCATTTTCAAAAAGAAAATTGCTTAGTCTTTCATACCATGCTCTGGGAGCTTGTTTCAGACCATACAATGATTTCTTAAGTTTGAAAACAAAATTTTGATTTTTAGGATTTTCAAAACCATGAGGTTGGTGTACATACACTTCTTCATAATGCAACCATTCATAAATGCACTCTTAACATCCATCTGATATAAGATGGTGTTATGATTACCAGCAAAGGAAATTAAGAGACGAATAGACTTTAACCTGGCAACTGGTGTAGAGGTTTATGTATACTTAATCCCCTCTTGCTAACTATAACCTTGTACAACCAGTTGAGCCTTGTTTCTTACTACGTCTCCTTGTTCATTCAGCTTGTTTCTGAAGACCCGTTTTGTTCCAATAACGTGAGTTCCTTTGGGTCTTGGCACCAAATCCCACACGTCATTTTTAGAGAACTGATTGAGTTCCTCTTGCATATTTAGAATCCATTTTTTGTCCAGAAGTGCTTCATCAATTGATGTAGGCTCTATTAAAGACACCAAACCCAAAAGAGTCTCTTCAGAGGGTTTGAATGAGGATTTGGTTCTGACAGGTTCAGATTTGTATCCCATAATCAATTCTTTATAATGTGAAGATATTTGTTTGTGCCTTCTCAGAGGATTTTGAGCTTCAACAGCTTCTGATTGAGGAACTTCAGAGTCTTTTACTTCAACTTCTTTGGCTTCTGAAGTCTTTCCTTCAGAACCTGAATAAGTGATCTTCAGATCTGCAAATTTCTCAACTAGCTATGAATTTTCAGAGTCAAGCTTGTCGTCGAATTTGACATGTATTATTTCTTCAACAATTTGTGTCCCAGTGTTGTATACTCTATAGCCTTTTGATTGTCCAAAGTATCCTAACATGATGCACTTATGTGCCTTAGAATCAAACTTACTCAGATTCTACTTAGTGTTTAACATAAAACAAGAACATCCAAAGGATGAAAGTATGAAATGTTGGGCTTCATATTCTTCCATAATTCATAAGGAGTCTTACCTAGAATAGTTCTTATAGAGATCATGTTCTAAATATAACATGTTGTGTTGCTTGCCTCTGCCCAAAAGTGCTTAGTCACATTAGTCTTATTGATCATGGTTCTGGCCATTTCTTGCAGAGTCTTATTCTTCCTCTCTACAACTCCATTTTTTATGGATTTCTAGGGCAGGAGAATTCATGAAAAATGACATTAGCATCAAAGAGTTTTTCAAAATATTTGTTTTCAAATTCTCCACCATGATCACTTCTGGATTTTACAATCCTGAGATCCTTCTCATTTTGCATTTGAGATCAGAAGGTAGAAAACACATAATGTTACTCATCCTTGTGTCTGAGAAATTTTACCCATGTCCATCTATTATAGTCATCAACAATGTCTGGTTCATACTTCTTACCATTAAAAGAGACAGTTTTCACTAGTCCAAACAAGTCAATATGAAGAAGCTCCAATGTTCAGGAGGTTGAGACAACATTTTTAGCCTTGAAAGAAATTTTAGAAAAATTGACTTTCTGACATGCTTCATAAAGAGCATCTAAAGAAAACTTCAGATTTGGCAAGCCTCTAACTAAATTAAGCTTGTTTAGCTGAGAAATCCTCCTCATGCCAACATGGCCCAATCGTCTATGCCACGTCCATTGCTCTTCATTCACAGACATAAGACATTTTACATTTTGATTCTTAAATCAGAAAGTCTTATCTTATAAATGTTGTTTTTCCTTTTTCCATTATAAAGAACTGAGCCATCCTTTTGACTGGCAACTTTACAGGATTTTTGATTAAAAATAATATCATAACCATTGTCATTTAATTGACTTATGGACAACAAATTATGCATTAATCCTTCAATTAAAAGAACATTAGTAATGGAAGGGAGTGTATCGTTACCTACTGTTCCAGAGCCAATGATCTTCACTTTCTGATCACCTTTTAAATCGACAACACCTTCATGCTTAAGTTCCAGGCTTTGGAACATATGCATGCTTCCCATCATGTGTCGTGAGCATCCAAAGTCCAGGTACCATGACTGGTGTCTCAACTCCACTGCTAAGGATATTTGCAACATATACTATCATATCCTTAGGTACCCACATCTTTATGGGTCCTTTAGGGTTAGTCTTCCCAAATTTCTTAACAAACTTGAGATTTTGTGCAGGATATCTATACATGTATACATAATTGAAATTGGAATGAGGTTTCACTTTAGCCTTAGGTTTAGAAGAAATTCTACTTTTAGGCATAACTCTATTTTTTTTCCGGAAGCAACAAAATGGGACTGAATAGTATTGGACTTATCATCTTTTTCGGAATCTCATTTGTCATTAGAATCATAGCCAATACCCCTTGTTTCGTTTCTGCTAACTCCATAATCATGGAAGCCATTAAGCTTCTATTCAGGCTTCTAGCAAGAAATTTCTAGAAAGGTTTATCATATTTTTATGATATCACCAGAACCTGTAGAGGCTTTTGAGAGTATTTTCTTTTCAAGTTTAAGACTCTTGCTTTGAGGCATATAGTTGTTGTTTTTCAAAATGATATTTTCTTCACTCAAACTTGAAAAGTCTTTCAGAAGCTTATAGTATGCTTCTGATTAAGATACATAAATCTTCTTCATATTCTTGTATTTTTTCAGATGATTTTGATACTTTTCCTGAACTTCTGATCAACTATATTCAAGCTCAGAACGAGAAAGTTTAGAAAATACCTCTTCAGAATCTGACTCATATTATGATTTTAATTAAATTGTTTCTACAGGAGCTTCTGTGCAAGCCATCAGTGCCACGTTAGCTTTCTCTTCCTCATAATCATCTTCTGAAGACTCTGAATCATCCCATGTCTCCATCATAACTTTCTTCTTTCCTATTAAGTTCTTTATGTGTATGTCTTTCTTTAATTTGGGCCATTCATTCTTGAAGTGTCTAGGCTCCTTGCACTCAAAGCACATGATTTCTTTGCTAGCTTCAGCCTTTTTGGATCCAGAAGTGGACTCAGAACGACCACATGTCCTTCTTTGTCCTCTAAATTTGCTTTTCCTTTTCTTCCAAAGTTGATTAACGCGTCTTGACAGAAGAGATAATTCATCTTCTTCTTTTGATTCCTCTTCATACTCTTCATCGGTTTCTTCTTGAAGAGATTTTGTCTTCTCAGATCTTCCTAAAGACTTTAGAACAACATATTTTCTCTTTCTCTTGGGCTCATCTTCCTCTAGCTCAATCTCATAACTTCTTAAAGAACTAACTAGTTCTTCAAGAGAAGTGTTTTTCAGATCCTTTGATAACTTCATAGCAGTTACCATAGGTCTCTAACTCTTAGGTAGACTTCTGATGATCTTTTTAACATGATCGGTAGTAAAATACCCTTTGTCCAAAATTTTAAGTCCTGCAACAAGAGTTTGAAACCTTGAGAACATGCTCTTAACAGTTTCCTAGTCCTCCATCTTGAATGCTTCATATTTTTTAATCAAGGCAAGAGCCTTGGTTTCTTTGACTTGTACATTCCCTTCATGTGTCATCCTCAGAGAATCAAATATAGATTTAGTAGTATCTATGTTGGTGATTTTCTCATACTCAGTGTATGAAATAGAATTTAGAAAGTTGGTTCTTTCTTTGTGATGATTCTTATAATCCTTCTTTTATTGATCTGGCATCACTCTTCTTTCCACTTTATTGCCACTTGCATCTATTGGGTGTACGTAGCCATCAACTACCATGTCCCATAAATCAACATCATGACCTAGAAATAATCTCTCTATTTTATCCTTCTAATAGTCAAATCTATCTCCATCAAAAACATGAGGTTTAACATTGTAATGATCTCTATCATTTGTTTGAGTAGTTGGTGGTGGAAAGGCAACCATCGTGTTTCACGCTGGATCTTTATCTGACACTGCTAAGTGTTTGATAATCTTATCAAGACCAGAACCAAGCTCTAATACCAATTGAAGATGACAAGAAACACAAGAAATGAGGTTTTGAATTGGGTTTCTAAAAACAAAAGCTTTTTCAAAACCAACTCAATCAAGCAATAACACGAACAAGAAAAATAAAAAAGTTATTTTTATATTGGTTTGTTGTTAACGAAGTTACCTCCAGTCCACCCTACCAAGGTGATTTTTCCTTCTCAACAAGGACTTAATCTGTTATAACTGAAACTGGTTACAGACACCACAAAGACAAGTCGTCTTTTTCTTCTTGAGTCTATTTGACTAAAACCTAGTCACTCAAGGAAACCACTCAAACAACTTTGAGATTTACAAGTGTGTGTTTACAAGGAATGCTTCTAAGAAAGTAGATTAACACAAGTTTAATATAATGAATATCTCGCACGATAACGAGCAACAACTCTATGTGTGTTTACGAAGACTATACACATAAAATATATACTTCACCATATAGTGTGTGTATGAGCATAAGCGAATAAGCATGAACAACTTCTTCCAATATTCCAATTCTCTTTTATATAAGAAGTTAAAAGATTTGTTGGAGGGTAGAATTGGAATATCAAATTCCAGTTATCTTTTTGTATAAAGGTTTGCATATAGGAGACAAAATGATACAATAGTATTGTCTTTAACCCACAAAATCAGTGTAGTTAAGGGAAGGGTGATCTTGTACTGTGTACTATTTTTCTGACGCAAAACACTGTGATCTTATCTTCTAATCTTCAGAGGCTTCTCATGAAATGATGTTGAAGCATGATTAGAAGGATCAAGAAACTAGTTTACAGAATCTTTAGAACCTCAATCTTCAGAGTCTTGACACAGTTCCTCAGAACCCGGTCTTCAGAGTCTTCATATCTTGTTGTTCCAAATATTCAGAACTTGAGCGCAGAATCTTGAAGGTTGACAATCCTTCAAAGGATCTTCAAACAGAGTCACGGTCAGAAGCTTTAGCATAAACGTTCATGAGAACCATTGTCTAAGATCTTTCTAGAGGTCAACAACATCTTGTAAGCACTTGAATTTCTTTAGATTTAGAGTGTGTTGATTCTAGAATCTGATGACGTCACACGTCAATGCTTCAGAGTCAAAACCTGATAGCAAAATCTACACACTAGATAAAAACTATTAGTGTACAAAATTGTTCTCTAATAAATAATGCATTGTTATCATCAAAACTAAAGGTCAGATGCATAACAAATATAACTATTACATTATTCTGTCAAATGTCTTTAATGAACGAGTTTGTAGTTGTGTTTTTTTTTAGATTTACAAGTTTATCACTTTAGCAATGAACAAATTATCCAAAATGAACTTGACCATTAGGAAAGAAACTTACAACTTGAAGACAAAGGATGAAAAAAGAATCAAAGGACTTATACTCAACCTTCATATACCTCAACAAGTAAGGATTGGGCCAAATAAATTCTATTGTTCATTATTCTTTCTTATTGAGTGTATCCATGCATTATTATTTTATCTAGTTTGAACTATTTCCGATTAAATTTGTGTGTATTGATTAACACACACTGAGGCAGTTGTTTGTTTATAACTTTGAGCCTTTTAAAACCACCTTGTAGTAATAGGTATATCATTTGCTAACCACTTTGAGCTTAGTCTTTCTTTCGGTGACTTAGCCTTAACTTTTAGCCGTATGACTTGAAAAAAATGTCCTCAAGAAGTAATAAAAGGGGTATGATGATAGAAGGAGAACTAGGTATCTAACTCCAAGGGTTTAAACCTACTTTCTCGAAAATATCCAACCCGGACATAAGCCAAAATACAACCTTAAAAAGTCCTCAAATGTGTGTGTTTTGATTTCTTTGATGAATTATATTAAAACATAATTAAGTTAATTATAAACAATTTTGCATGTTGATTGAGAGATGACATGTATCATTTAGTGAGTCAAAGTGAGATGAGAGACAGGTTTAGTGCTCGTCAAAGTTCGAGGACGTTTTTCGAATTTTTTGGATTGAAGTTGGAAGCTAGAACGATGGTCAGGTAAAGAAAAAAAATTATTTGGTGATGTTCAATTGATATTTTGCAACTTGTTTTCTATTGAAATGTGCAGTTGCAGGCGAGCTACTTGGGGACAAGCAATAGTTCAAGTTTGGCGTTGTGATGATAGCCCGTCATTGTATGAATTTGGCCGAAGAAACGGATCAAAGCAAGTCGAATATGAGCAAAAATGAAGAAGAAAGATCAAAGAATAAGGGAAAATAGCTAAGTGTGAAGAAATTGGACTTAGTGAAAATTCAAGGAAAAGGGGAGCAAAAACGTGCAGCCACTAAAATAATCGCGCGCGAGATAAGGACATAAAGGTTGCATCGCAATGCATGTCATCACGCACGTAATGGATCCTTTTTCTTGGCTTTTCTGACGCATTCTGATCCATTCTGAAGGCTATACAAGGGGATTTTCTGCACTTTCTCAAGGTTATGAATTTTGGCATAGAGAGTATGATTTTGCAGCACCATAAGTGATTTTTGAGAGCATTTGGAGTCATTGGAGGCTAATACTTCAAGGGATCTTATAAGATATTCTCTTCGATTATTTTTAGTATTGTATTTTGAATTATGAGTAGCTAAACTCTTCTAGGTTAGGTTGTGTTATGGTGAACTTATTTCAATATTGTTGGGAAATATGTTGATTTGACTTTACATAAATGCCTTAATCTATAATTATATTCAATTTTTTCTCATTCATAATCCTTTTTATGTGAGATACTCTTTTAATCTAATTTTTTGCACATAGAAATATTGACCATTAGCCTATGTGTTGGACCTAGGACAATTGTCATGCTTACGCTGCTTAATTGGGAATAGCAAACCCTGAGTAGTGGCTAGTGAATTAACGCTATGTTGCATCGCCTAATCCTGCTTACACTAATGGACTAGGGATAGGAAGCTCTGAGTAATGATTAGTGAGTTATATCGCAAGGGATTGGTTATAGCAGTTTTGCTAATCCGTCGTGGGATTATAATGATTAGATTATTTATGTAAGGCATCAAACATCAATAATAAAGAAATAGGGGATTCGAGACACAACCTGACCACTTTCATAATTATGTCTTAACTCTTTGTTATTTTCGCTTTGAAATTTGAAATTTGAAACTTGCATCTCTTCAAATACAATATGAGCATATTCTCTTGGATGTGATTCATATATTTGATAGGAAATTACATATTAAAGACTACGAAGTTATTGAAGAAGATATTGAGATACAACTAAACTTAAATGAGGAATGTGGAGATATAAAGAAATATTTTAACGCCTCATAGAGTGATGAAGAAAAATGTGCAAGACTAACATACTTTTGTACAACTTCTATCTGTCGGTCACTCGTAAAGTTTAATTTTGTACAACTTCTATATGTCGGTCACTCGTAAAGTTTAAGTCCAAAAAAGGGAGGCAAGAAGAGTAAAAGAAGGGGCAAAAATATGATTTCTATCTATTTGTCCCTCGTAAAATTTATAATCTTTCGTATCGAGAGAATTGGATATGTTGTGTGACCGTTGATTACTTTCTTATTTTCTTTTCATTTATGAAGGGAGGAAATTCAGTGATCCATTGACCAAATTTATTTATGAATAATGATCATGATATTTTACTTAAAGGTAGGTCATCATTTGCTAATTCCATACGTTTAATTTCCTAGTTCCTCTGCATGAAAAGACTCAAAGTTTGAATCTATAAGTAACATTGCATGTGGTTTTACTAAGGACAGCAATGATCAATTTAATTTTAGAAAATTTAGTGTAACTATAACTGAAAATCAGTGTCTCTCTTCCATCCACAAAAGTGACCAAATCTCACGGCAACACCACACAACCTTTGAAAAAGTCAAAACTTACCTTAAACATTCCGAAACCTTAAACTAATCCCACACTTATGCCGATAACTCAGCCATTTCACATGTTACGTCACTATCCACACCCCCTTATATTCCTACACACTCTCCTTCTCTTTCCTTTAAAACACAAACTCTCACTCTCTCTTTCTCTCAACAATCTCACTCTCTCTTCATTGCATCAACCATGACTGCAGCTTCACCTCCATTGAAAGATGAACTTGACATTGTCATCCCTACTATAAGAAACCTAGATTTCTTAGAAATGTGGAGGCCATTCTTCGAACCTTATCATTTGATCATTGTTCAAGATGGTGACCCTACAAAAACCATCCAAGTTCCATCCGGTTTTGATTATGAACTTTACAACAGGAACGATATTAACAAGATTCTTGGTCCTAGAGCTTCTTGTATCTCATTCAAAGACTCTGCATGTCGTTGCTTCGGTTACATGGTTTCGAAGAAGAAATACATCTTCACCATTGATGATGATTGTTTTGTAAGATTCTTTCAATTTTTTTCATCTTCTTTTTGAAGAGTTTCTTTTTTATATGTTTGTCATTTTGTCTTTGTGTGTGTTAGGTTGCTAATGATCCATCTGGAACTCAAATCAATGCGCTTCAGCAGCATATTAAGAATCTTCTGTGTCCTTCAACACCTTTGTTTTTCAATACTCTCTATGATCCTTTTAGAGAAGGTGCTGATTTTGTTCGCGGATACCCTTTTAGTCTTCGCGAAGGTGTTCCAACAGCTATCTCTCATGGACTTTGGCTCAACATTCCTGATTATGATGCTCCTACACAGCTTGTCAAGCCTCGTGAGAGGAACACTAGGTATGTATAATGTACTATCTCTGCGTTCACGCAGTCAGCACATCAGTGATCATTGAATCGAATCGAGATCTCGGATTGTATAGATATTTTTGGTTTTAATATTTGATTTTGAATATGTTTGTGTTGATCTGATAAGGTATGTGGATACTGTTTTGACAATACCAAAAGGAACATTGTTTCCAATGTGTGGAATGAATTTGGCATTTGATCGGGATCTGATTGGACCAGCCATGTATTTTGGTCTCATGGGAGATGGTCAGCCTATTGGACGATATGATGATATGTGGGCTGGCTGGTGCTGCAAGGTTCTTCTCTTTTCTTTCTTTTTCAATTCCACATCTTGTTATCCTTGAGGCTTGTGATTCATAATAGTTAGAAACTATGAAGCACAGCCTCAGACACCTGACACGACACTATACATCCATCCATCAATATTAATTTGATTACAAGTGTTGGTGTCCAAGGATACTTACGCGCATTTTTTCAGAGGTCCGTTTCAACTCTGTGGGATAGAGTGTCTTGCATGACCACGAAGACGGCTATGCTAGTTTGTTTATATGAATTTCGTGCCACTAACAATTAAGAGTCATTTTTTATTTATGATTTGGTCAGGTGATTTGTGATCATTTGGGGCTAGGAATCAAGACTGGACTCCCCTACATCTACCATAGCAAAGCAAGCAATCCATTTGTGAACCTAAGGAAAGAGTACAAAGGGATATTCTGGCAGGAAGATATCATTCCATTTTTCCAAAATCTTGTTCTTTCAAAAGAATGCACAACTGTTCAAAAGTGTTACATTGAAATGTCAAAGGAAGTCAAAGAAAAACTTGGAAAGATTGATCCTTATTTTGACAAATTGGCAGATGCTATGGTCACTTGGATTGAAGCTTGGGATGAACTTAACCCTGCCAAAGCATCTTAGGCCAATCACAAAGCATAAAAAAATCTTAAGCTACTAGAAAATGCTGAAATAACGACGAAAGAAAATAAATCGGTCGCTAAATCTGGCGTCTCTAATGCTTGCCTTTTTCCGTCTCTATTTCAACTTTTCAGATAGTTCGTGAAGTGCAAACATAGTCGTTGATCTTGAATTTAGGCTATTTATATTGTGTGATTTCCTAAAATGCTTTGTTATTTATATTATTGTGACTAGAATTTGCAGCATTGTTAGCTGTAATTCTAAATTTTAAGACCATGGTTTTAGGTTAGAAGAAATAAGGTACAATGATCTAGGTCATTGTCACTTGTGATTTTTGTTTTATGAGTTCTATGATCTTTGTTCGTGTGACCTTATATCATTTTGGAAGGAATGTGTTTTTATGTGAAAACATGTCTTATTCGAAAAATGTTAATGTATGGTTCATTTAGTCTTCATTAAACTTTCTTTTTAGTATAAATTATTAACGTAACGAACTGATTAAATATTCAAACTTTATCGACATTCAACCCTAGAACGGACTAATCAAACGTTATCACGTCTTTGTTCTAAGTTTCTTTTTGAAAATTCGACATTCAACCCTAGAACGGACTAACTTGTCAAATTACATTACTTTGTTTTTCTAAGTTTCTTTTTAAAAACTCGACATTTGACTCTACAAGCGACTAATTCTAAGAGCAATTATACTATCTACTAGCCAGGGACCAGAGCAAAGATCTATGTAGACTTATAATAGTTGCAGTATGAAATATCAATGTCATTATAAGATTTGAAACTTGTGGCATTGATTTTTTTTAATAATGGTACAGCTGCATGCATCATAAAGATCTAGCTAGATGTGATTTTGGTTCAATTGGGTGGACACCATTTTTGTTCTTATCCTTTCAACTTAGTAACTGGTTCTGTCATGTACTAAACTCTCTGAATGTGTTGCAGTGGTAATTACTGTTCCATTTGGATTTGTGTCACATACTATGTGGTTGCTGCATTATTGGTAATTACCAGTTCTGTTCTTGTACCCTTTGTCTGTGTTCTTGGAAGGAGTTATTTTATTTTTACCCCTTCACCGACACTACTACTGATTCTCTTAGGGGACACAAAAGTACTACTGGTGCTATCTCATTAATAGCTTATCAAAATAAGTCATGAACTAGGGAAAAAAATTTACAAGTTTTTTGAGAATAAATATATTACTAAAAGCAAGTTATCTTACCTTGGTTTAACTTTAGAAGAAGAAAAAACAGTTCTAAAATTCTAAACATTTATAATTGATTTTTGAAGGATTTTAAAATGTTTGATTTTTTTAAAGTATAATTTCTATAATTGATTCTTCTTGAATTTAAACTGATTTTTACATTTCAATTAAATTTTATTTGCTTATAACAAGAATCAATTTTATAAAATTAATTCATTCAAAATCAATTATTTTCACTATAGAACCAAACATACAAAAAAAGACTTGTTTTAAAAATCAAGTATGGATATTAATAAAAGTAAGTTATCTAAGCACTTATTCAATAAATGTTTATATCATATCATCATAAGGTATTAGTACTAAGACACAAAAAATTGAAATCCTATGCTTAAACTTTGAACAGATATTCAAAACAACATTACAAAACAGTAATAAGAAATTGTCAAATTTTGAACAGTCTTCAAGAACCTGCAATGCTCAATTTTGTTGGCCATAAAAATGTGTCATTATATGAAACACCAAATCAAAATTAAATCAAAAAACAATGATTATTCAACACAGTACAATTTCCAAATAACAAAAAAAAATCAGACTTAAGTAACAAATTTGATGCTAAGTGCCTTAATCTCTTGCCACAACATTTAAGTTAATTCTTCATTGAGCAAAAAGGCACATAATCTAGAAAAATATCTTAGCTCAGCTCACTTTGATGTGCAAAATTTGGTGAAAACAAATAGGCTTTCTTTAGTAACCAAAAAAATGTGGAATTTCATGAAAATTTGATTTCAAGAGCCTTTTTTTATGAGCTAAGATGTTGCATTATTATCTTCTTCAGTCTTTGGCTTCTTACTTTTAGGTTCTTCTTCTTCATTATCTTCTTCATGGTTGAGAGCATTCAGGGCTGCTTCACCTATGAGAGAGACATGCTTGCTAGTGATTGTTCGTCCCGCCCTTAGTTTTGGACCCCAATGTCTTTCGGGATTCGGAAGAAACCTAGAAACTTTCTTCGCTTGCGCCTTGCTTAGAGACGCTACAGCTCGAGCGAAATTGGCCTGAAAAAGAGAACACAGACAAGAAAAAAGAAAACTTTAAACCGATTTTAGGAGACATTTGGTTAAAGGACTTAAAATAAAGCACTTATTCAATAAGCACTTATAATACAAAAGTTCTATACTCAATATACCTGCAGAACAGGTTCCTTTGCGAGTATGATACTTCCAGGTTGATCTGCCGGCTGACCTTTCACAGGATGATTTTTAACCTACAATGAAAGGGGCGGAGCGTTATTTTATTTAGGAACCGACACCGACAGTGACCGAACACAAACGAACGAGCATTAAACATGAGAAAGAGAGCGCTTAAATCCCTTACCCAGCAGCGCATAATGTCCCAAATAACATCCATCGGTGCATCTGATTTGAGCCCTATTGCACAAACATGAGATCTAGAGATACGATATCCAGCATTGATCACAGCGGAACGGAAAATAACTGCCGATGGAGATGTGCATTTAAGGGTTGCACAAAGGTTGTGCAGACTCAAAAATAGAGGAACGTCTGGCAATTCCTGCAAAAAACGAAATACGTTGAAAATATTAGAAGATTTGATTCCCAACGAGTCGTAACACATGAAGAAATGTGATAGGTACGAAACGTGCTTACCTCTGATATTGTATTCAATATGGCAGATATGTGCTCGTAAGCAGGATAGCTGGATTTCATACGATACACGTCTGCTATAATAGAAGCTACCCATTCTTGGTCATGTATAGGAGCAGACCATATAGGACCACCCATAATGAACTTTTTCCCACAATCAGTGCAATCTTGAGGAACAACAGGACCGAAGCCTGGCAAATATCTGACGCTAGCATTCTGAAAGAGCGAAAGAAAAGAAGTTCAAATGAAAACAACGTCGCAACTACAGAAATCACTAATATTATAGTCAATCAAAATAAAACAACACTTGAAGCATGCGCGCTTATCTTGAATAGGTCATAAGTCGAATATGGTGCCTATTAAGAGACTAGAACATGATAGATACCTTGGTGGAGGCCCTTCCGAGAGGTTGAAGGTGGAAAGAATCACAACCAGTGCACTGATAAACATATGAAAGCTTTAGCGGAGTGTTTTTCATAGCACTTGCAGAACTGCAACCATGTAAATTTCATCTTTCAGTTAGAAACAAAATCATACAATTAGGACATATTATGGAACTACCATTTGATAAAAGACATGACTGCAAAACTAAGAGGACTTACGTGTATATGCGAACAAAAACACGAAGATAGAAGTCTTTTTGAACAGATAGCACAGGAACAATATACCGCTTGTATCGATTAGCGTGACTCTGCATTATATTAATTATTAACAACAAATAATATAATAAAAAATTTAAGATATTCAATAGATCTGAATTTTTAGACAATATCCAGCTACATGCCTACATCTAAATTTCTATTAATTGAAATTTGAAATTAAGTAACGATATCCAATTTCATTTTAAAGAGCTTCAGATATATACCTCAATGGAAGCAAGAACGATCCTCAGGGCCATTTCATGGCAATATTTTCCTTTCGTCGGGTACGATCCATATCTAGCATAAAAATCAGTTGTTATAAAGACAATTCACCAAATAAACAATTGTGCAACGGAAGTTCATAGAGAATAAGAGTAATAACATTACTTTGAATAGCAAACCTCCCCGTTTCCTCCACATAGTACAGCCATATCTGTTGCAGTACACATCAGTATACCTCCATCAGCAACAGCTTGAACTGCCGAATCGAGAAACACAGAAGGTGAACCGTATGGATCAAGATCAACCTGGAAGACAGAAAAGGTAAAACCAAAGACCGTGAAAATGTGTTTTTATTATATTAAAATCATTTTTGTTAAAGATCAGCTTAGAGGCGCTATGACACTATTCATAGTGTAATCTTAACGATAGGCTATTTTCGGCTATCCGGGATTGACAACACTGATGAAAAGGTGAATAAAAGTGCTTATTAGTAGCAAGCATCGACTTACCACGTCGAATTCTTTAGGGTTTGCTAGCATATAGACGCGAGCGTCAGCAAGATGAGACTCCACTTTTGAAATTGCAACCGAGCCATTGAATTGAATGTTCCTTCTGCAAGCTTCAACAGATGCTGCAAGAAAGCAAAATTCAAGAATAAGTAAGAATGCAGATGCATAAGCTTAATAGTCAAAGAAGCACTTATCTCAAACAAAAGTAGCTATTGTAAATATCCAAATAGCATACCAACCACTGAGGTGCCAGTTTATATAAAATAAAGTGATTTTGACATTTAATAGTTTACTATTTTGTGATTGTTTAACATAATGAAAATCTCTTTAGCAGTTTTAATCAAAAAAGTGATTTTCACAAGAAGCTACAAAAAACAGATTCCATGGAAATAATTTAAAGACAATGCAAACTTAAAAACACTTAAAGCACCTGGATCATTGTCCAAAGCAACAACTTGACCAATCCCTTCTATTTCACGAGCATATCTGAGAGCCCTTAACCCAGAAGCAGACAAGGCCTCAAGAACCCTCGGTGGCTTCAGCTCCTTTGGTCCTTTTACTTCCGAACGATCAATTTGCTCTTCATCAGCATCACATTCTTCATCCACCTTGCCTGAACCTTCCATTGTAGTGCATGATTCTTCAGGAGAAGCCTCTTCCACTGCTTCAGATTTTCCATTTGATTTATGATCCTCTGGTGTTGCTTTGTTATCTACTTCCTCAACAGCCGATTCAGAAGAACCATTTTCAGATGCTTTCTTTGCCCCTTTTGCTCTCTTCAACAAATTTGCTTCATGCTCTTGCTTCCTTTTCGATATAAATGTCCTCAAAACAGCAATGGATAAATCCCTATTATTAACCTGATCATGACAAAATCAAAATGAATAAAGGGTCAATATACACAAAACAAAAGTGGAATTTTTTTTCACACCAAAAAACTTATAATAAACAGAAGATGTACATATATAAACACGACAAAAATAAGTGCATGCATTGAAAGTGCTTTTGGGAAAAGCTATACTTTCAGGGTGTGTTTGGTTCTCCAGTGAAAAAAATTAATTATGAATGAATTGATTTTGTAAAATTGATTCTTACTAAAAGTGAATTGAAGGTAAATTGATTTATATTTGGAGAAATTCTTGCAAAAATAAGTTGAACAACAAATTTCAGTGTAAAATCACGTTTAGACTCAAAAGCTTCAAATCCTAGCTTCAAGTGGGATCAATTTTGGAAACGAAAATCAATTCTACTCAAGAAGAACCAAACATGTTAAAATCAATTCTACACATCCATAATCAATTCTAAGTGCTCCAACAGTGAAACTAAACATACACTTAAGCTTCAAAAAATTCACGGCGTTGGTATGATCTAATAAAATCCACATTGATTCCAAACATATCCTATGTGAATAATGATTGTAACTGATAAAACCTAACCAGAAAACTCCTCAACAATTTAATTGACAAATCACAAATCATCAATAAAAACCCATCTCAATAAATTCATAAAAACCCCAAAATCAGCATCACCACATTACTCAAGTTTCAATTTTGTTCACCACCCATCACTTTTTTCACCATGAACCAAACATTTAATTCAAAAACACAAAAAAAAATCAACTAGGGTTTTTCATCAAAACCACAATTTCAAAGCAAAACATCATAAACGGTGATTAAAAAAGCAAACTTTTTCGTTACCTGAGCTTTGTTAAAAAAGACTGTATTTTTCTTATGCATAAGAATCTCAGCTTCTCCTTCCTTAATAATTTTGAAATCTTCAGGATTGAAAGCCATTGTTTGTTCCTCTTTCTTCTCCTTTTCTTCTTCTGGTTCTCCGGCGAAGGAAGAAGACGGAGAGTTGAACACAGAAAAGGGGTTCGATGCAATTCGAGTAGATGCACGAACAAGCTTCAGTTGAAGTTTGAGAGTACGAGATTCTGTAACCAACAACATAGGAAACCGTTTTTATACATAGCTTTTAATTTAAATATGTAAATTCAAAACCCTACTATCAAAAATAAAAATCTATTTTCTCAACACTTTTTCTTTAACAATAAACCCTAATTGTGTGTTCTTTTTACTTATCCACCAATCAAACTATAGATTATAGGATATTTTTTTCTATATCCGCCAATCATAAAGTTAATGATTAAAATAAATAACTATGGTAGTTTAACTATTGTCAAGGTTATCTTTGAGTTCAATAATTTTTTTAAGTTTGTTAATGATTAAAAGCTTTTATAATTTAAATTTAAATTTAACCAATTATTTTTCTCATATATGTTGAATTATAATTTCTTATGTAGAATCACTTTGTTCGACAAAACAAGGATGTGTCGAACCACCTAGTATGTTGAGTTGTGTTAGTGTGTCGAAGTGTCGAAACATGTTGTTTTACACAGGATTTCGACTTATGTTTATTTTAGTAGTGCTAGCTATTTGGGGCTTTTATAAGTTTTGGCTTTTGTTTGAGGTCCAAGTTAACCTAAATATATAAATAGATTGAGTAACTCTTATTTTTCTTATAATGAAGTGAATGGAGTATTCATAACATTGTAATTCACAGTATTTTGTAGTTGCAAAGTGAATAAGAAGTTTTTCACAGTTTGTGGATAGAGAGAAACTCTGCAGAATTTAATTTTTCTTCTCCTTCATCATTCTTTATTTTATTTCTTTCTCCATTGTTCTTCTTTTCATTGCTATTGTGTGGGCGATAACAATCTTGTTCATCAAGATTGATTAAAATTCTCCATAGATTTTGGTGGATTTCCAACATCTGGTATCAAGAGCTCCGATTTAATCGATTTGTGGGAAGAAAATCACCATGGCAACGAATCATCCAAATGGACATTTTCTAGCAAATCTTTTGATTCTCAAGAACAACAATTATGAGAACTGGTGCAAGCAGATAAAGGTTGTATTGTGTTATCAAGATCTTTGGGATCTTGTGAAGGAAGGAGTAGCAACACTTTCAGAAGATGCGACATATCAAGAAAAGGTTGCACGTAAAGAATTGAAGAAGAAAGATTATAAAGCTCTCTTTATAATCCATCAATGTGTTGATGCAAATAACTTTGAAAAGGTTAGTGATGCAGAGTCAACGAAAGAAGCATGGGAAATTCTGGAGAAATCGTTTGGAGGCGCGAAGAAGGTGAAAGAGGTGAGGTTACAAACTCACAAAAGAACGTATGAATTACTTCAGATGGAAGACGATGAAAGAATAATTGATTTCTTCACCAAGGTTACGAAACGGGTGAATCAAATCAAGGTATGTGGAGAAGTGTTGACATCAAGATTTGTTGTTGGAAAGATCTTGAGGTCGTTGGCTCCAAAGTTCGACCACATGGTAGTAGTCATAGAAGAGTCAAAGTATTTGTCAAAACTGACAAAGGAAGAGCTTCAAGGGATGCTTGAATCTCATGAACAAAGAATGGCTGAAAGAGCTGTAGGAAATTCGAATAGTGATATGGCTTTGCAGGCTCAATCAACAAAAGAAAGAAAAGGAAAAGGAAGTTGGAATGGCAACAAAGGCTGAGGAGACTACAATAGTTCGACTGATCGAAATCAGCAAGAAGGAAACTGGTCGAATCAGAGAAAATCCTGGAACCAAGGCAACCAAATAGGTGGTATTGCAGGTAGAGGAAGAGGTGGTGGTCAAAAGCCAGACAAGAGTCACATTCAGTGTTATAATTGTCAGAAGTATGGTCATTATTCTAGTGATTGTCCAGAAAAACAGAAGAATCAAGAAACTTATGCAAAGCTGGCGAAGCATGAAAAAGCATACAGTGTAGGTATTGTGAGTAGTTTCATGCAGAAGTCAAAGGTGTCACATCTAGCAGCGGCGAAGAGGATACTAAGGTATCTAAAAGGAACTCTCCACTATGACATTTTGTTTCCTGCAGCTCATGAAGGAAAAGAATGCAAATTAGTGGGATACATCGACTCAAGTTGATGTAGTGATGCTGAGGATCGAAAATCCACAGCGGGCTATGTGTTTATGCTAGGTGATGCACTAGTTGCTTGGAGTTCGAGAAAGGAGCCAGTAGTGGCATTATCGTCGTGCGAAGAAGAATACATAGTTGCTTCCCTTTGTGCATGTCAAGCAACATGGATGGTGAATATGGTCGAAGAGATAACAGCGAAGAGTCATGGAGCAATTACCATAAAGATAGACAGCATGCCAGCTATCAATCTGCGAAGAATCCGATAGCATATGGTCGGAGCAAGAACATCCAGGTGAGGTTCCATTATCTTCGAGAGCATGTAGTAAATGGGAAAGTGATTATGCAACATTGCAGAACTGAGAATCAGATTGCAGACATCATGACGAAGGGAGTACAGGTCGAAGTGTTCAAAAGACTAAGAGCTATAATGAATGTAGATAACTTAGACACAATGAATTAGATGGTGTGTTGAATTGTAATTCCTTATGTCGAAGCAGGTTGCTCGACAGAACAAGGATGTGTCGAACCACCTAGTATGTTGAGTTGTGTTAGTGTGTCGAAGTGTCGAAGCATCTTGCTTCACACAGGATTTCGACTTATGCCTATTTTAGTAGTGTTAGCTATTTTGCACTTTTATAGTTTTGGGTTTTGCCTTGAGGTCCAAGTTAACCTAAATCTATAAATAGAGGGATTAACCCTTATTCTTTTTATGAAGTGAATAGAGTATTCATAGCATTGTAATTCACAATATTTTGCAGTTGCAAAGTGAATAAGAAGTTTTCCAAGTTTATGGGCAGAGAGAAACTCTGCAGAATTTAATTCTTCTTCTCCTTCATCGTTCTTTACTTTCTTTCTTTCTCCATTATTCTTATTTTCATTGCTATTGTGTGGGTGATAACAATATTATTCATCAAGATTGATTGAAATTCTCTGTAGGTTTTGATGGATTTCCAACAATATGTGTATATGCTCATTTGTTATAGAATTTTAATTTGTAAAAAAAATTGCGTGATTTGACGATAAATTGCACATTGATATAGTATGATATCTATCGAGAGTATTTATGTAACAAAATTTTAGTATCATGATGAGATATTAGTCGATGTGACATAAAGTATGTCATGCATCAAATAAGCAACAAATAGTGCATTTTTTGGAACAATGTTGGGGACGAAGTTCGCGAGAAATCCATGGTGTTGTTGAAGTTTGAATAATAAGGAATTATTAAAATTTAGAATTTTAGAGAATTTAAATGTATTATTTAAATTCTTTTCATTTATCATTTTTTGGTTGAGATAAATTGATTAAAACTTATTATTGGCAATACTTTTTATATAGTTAATTTTATTAAACACCGATTACTAACCTCTTGTTTTGATAAGCAAACTTTTATTAATACCCATTTAGTTTACATAAAATGTACAAAGCTACTCTAAAGTTTATATACAAAATGATATTACTTTGTACAATGCCAAATCTATTTAAAAATGGGTATGGATACCTCTAAAAAAAATTAATTTTTTAAGAATATTGACAAGGTGTTGAAGTTGTAAAAATCAAAAGTGAAACAGATAAGAAAGAATGAAAGTTTATGACAAAGACATAAAATTTGATAATGAGAAAGGCCATTAAAAACAAATGAAGTGTGTGTTGAGTGAAGAAAATAAGATACAAAGATTAAAAAAAATTGAACATAGGAAAAATAGATATATGACAAAATGTGAGTGTGAGGCTCCTCATTGAAAGAGATGCAATATATTTGACAATTAGGGTCAGTTTATACTAATAAACTTTATTTTTTTGTACCCAACATCTTTGGACTATGTACTTGCTAAAAGTACAATGAATGATAACTTCAAACACTCTAGGATTGTCATGTGCTTTTAGGGTTGTTGTGATGTTATAGTAAGCTCACGCATTAATGGCGAGAAGCTATGTATACTGGTGTTTTATGAGTGAGTTGAATGTCCATGTCAACTTAAGGGTTGAGACCTCTATAATAATCCCTTAGGTATGACTCTTAACAACCAATAAAGCAAATACAACATTCTCTCTCTTATAAGTGTGGGAAGTAGAATCGTTATTCTCCTATGATTCTAGAGAATATGGATTGCTTATTTTACCACCATTCATACCGTTATGAGAGATAAATACAAGTCATTCCGCATATTTTCATACGTTTACGAGTATTCTGAACAATGAGTGTGCATTACGATAAATGGGTGCATGAATCAATAAATGGGTGTCTAGTAGCCCTGCTCTAGGGAGACAGATAGTATCTATCTGCCCTTGATGTATCTCGCATTGTCCCAAATGAATCTTCTGCAAACATACCATTACATTGTCTCTTAAACATGATGACTTGTAAAGGGCAAAGTGATTTTGTCGAATAACTACTTCAGACTTAAATGAGTCTCTCATGCATTATGGTAGAATAAACATAAGTGTATTTTTATCGTCTCCACGGGGCCTGGTTGTGTTTTAAAGATTGTCCAATAATTTTTATTACTTTAAGAACGGTTTTAATGTTTTTGAATACTTGTTTGGGTTAGATTTCATTAACATGTTCTCATATAGCATCCTTGGCCAGTAATATGCAATTCTAATAAGTTGTTAATGTTACCGCCCGAAGCTCTCATCGCTGCTCATGTTTGACTTAACAACGTGAGATCAATTATATTACCTAATAGACGATCTCTCAACCTATTAACCAACACAACATCATTAAGTTTCTATATTTAATATGGATACTTAACTTAAATCTATGTCTAGATTTTAGCATATCCAATATATGAAATACTTGAATCTAGTAATGACTAGTGCCTTTCAAATATCAAGTCATACCATGAAAATATGTTTCAGATAGCTAATCCAAAACAAGCACTAAGAACGAAGAATTCATCAAGATTAAAGATTAAGAAGAATTATATATAACACCATGGTCGGGATCAAAACATGAGTACTAGAACAATTACATCTAACCCTAACAAAAGAGAAAATTAGCTACACTTACTCATTATAGCCTTACACTTAAGCCCCAAAAGAAAGATATTAAAAAGCATTTGTTGGCGAATCCTCAAACAATGCTTCTACCACCAGTCTCCTTTTTCCTCTTCTCTTATGTTTCTCACTCCCTGCTGAGATAATTACACAAATCCCTAACAAGAATTATAAACTACTTATAAGATATACAAGATATTTCAAGCTAAACAACATGAATCCCTATTTAATGTGGCCTGACCTACCATTCTCTCTAAGGGAGCTCTAATTCTCACTTAGAACACCTGCATTCTTCATTCTTAAATAATGGCGGCTCGTCTGCAAGTTGTATTGGTCGCCTTAATCTTGCTTATCTTACCTCTAGCTTGCTTAAAAAGCTAACCCTTGATTCACCCTAATGTAACTTAACATTAAAGCTTTCTAACACGCCATATCTAGATAAGTGCGTCTACTAGTGAGTTTTGGTGCCTATATGAAATTTGCTTGGGCTTTTTTCTACCTATCTCTAGCTTAGCTAGGTATGATCCTTAGCTAAGCGAGGCTTAGTGCCTTAATGGTGTATTTTGTTTGATTTGGGTACTTTCTTGGTCCTTTTTGCCTATTCTTGATAAATCCTCAAACGTCAGAGTCAATGAGGTGGACCATCAAACGTCAATTGAGGTAAATCCTCAAACATTAATTAAGGTAGATGCACTCACATCATTAAATATTTTCAATGATGATTTAGCCTTGGGAAGCCAAGTTCGTCTTAACCCCTCACACGTGTTAGAAACTCGAGGAATCTTTTGTGATTGTTGAAGAACCTAGTGAGAGGTTCTTGATTACCCATACGACTAGTCTTCAAACTATTACGGGATTAAACCCTAACCATTTTATCTTTTCACACATATTCATTTCCAAAGCTTTATAGTCTTTCAAGCGTAGAACATACTCATTTTTCCAATTTTATCAAGATCAAGTTCTCAACCATTGTTTGTAGGTACATGTTAGTTATCTTTTCTTCATGTTTCCCACTTTTTATGGCGATAATTATGGATTTAGACGAGAGCAGAAATATAGCAGAGCCTTTAACATGCGATGAACACATATAGAAACGTTAAACGTCCTAATGGGACAATTGACTACAAATTAAGGGAAATGGGCATGTTAGATAGTTGTGAGAGTTCCACTAGTTCATATTAGTTAAAGAAATAATGACTCCTTTTCCCTTATACTTTCTCAGGAAATACGAAGTTAATGGCAGCCTCTGATCCTAAGCATGTGGTATTCGAGGATTTAAAGACCTATTATACTAGTGAGAGCAAGATAACCTCTTTTCATAAACATGTAATCCTCTTTTGTTCTGGCAATGAGGACGAAGTTATTCTAGAGGCATGTTTTGTGGTAGAGAGAGTTAACACGGTCGCCTTCGATGATAGGCCTAGCCTCTACTTCTACCTATAACTCCCTATTATCCATGATTTAGGGGTTCTAGTTCCCTTTTCTTCATTTTAGGTGAAGGTGTTAGTGATGGCCAACGTCACCCCCTCCAAGATTTTTCCCAATGGACAGAGCTTGATTATAGAGTTTGTAATCATGTGTTGGCGGCTGGAAATTTGTCTTACCATCAAGATGTTTTTCTCTTTTTACGGTAGCAAGACTGGTACTAAAGGTTGTTGGATGACAATCTGGAAGAGCATTTTTCAAACCTTATTCTAACCATTACAAAAATTGGAAAGATAAGTTTGTGAGGGTTAGAGGGCGAGATTGAACCTTCGTGGTCACAATCAGGGCAAATGGTGACCCTTACTTCCCTTTAACATAGACATATAATCTAGTGGTGATTATTGGTTTTAACATTGACTACCTTATGCCTGATGAAGGGAAATGGTTCAGCTTTTTGATGAATTCAAGGTCATGAGTTCTTGCACCATGATCATATTAGATCGATGGATAGGAAGTGAGATAGGAAAATATCTCAGTAAGTTTAATATTAATGTGGCCCTTATTTGGGATTGTTTGCTTTCCAAGTCACTTTTGTTTACCTTACATCTTTTTTCTTTCAGAGAAAATTTCTAACATCCCTCTGGGTTGAAAGGAATGAGTGTTTGACCAAGAAAAAGGTTGAACGCCAGGGGACATGCAGTCCCATGAGTCGCCTAGAAGGTCTAGCCATAAAAGAAGCAAGAGGCACGCTAAAGTTGTTTCCCTCAATAAGCCTTCCGCACCTAAAATAGAAAATCAGGGCATGGGTTCCTCTCTTGTTTAAAAGTACAATGCAACTGCAATCACTGAGAAAGATAAAGTGGGCGAGAATTCTTCGTCAGTTGGAAATGATTTGCCTCATCAATCCTCAATGTGGAACGATCTCACATTTAATGACATAAGATTAAATGTCGCTCACCTCCCTTTTAATGAAGATTTCTCGGGCGACTGTAAATCCATTTGTAACAACGCACCTCATAAGTTATCCAACTTGAAGGAGAATCACTTGTTGAGGGTCTTATTAATGGAGCAAATTAAGCGTGAGAAATACACCATAATCGTGAATGAGCTGAAGTCAAATTTGTCTACTTTCCAAGGAAATATCACCAAAGGGCATGCGATAGTGAAAACTTTGATAAAAAAGAAGGAGGATCGGACAACCAGACTTGATGTAGCAGAGTCAAAGGCCCAAGATCTTGTCGTCTCCAAGAAGAACCTGAAGAAGTCCATTGGAGATGCCCTTAACTCTAAGAAGAAAATGTATGATGAGATGTATTCACCCAAGGATGAGGCAGTGCACACTTATGATGTGTATTTTGAGTGGGCAAATGAGTAGGTAGCCTTCCTTTATCCTGAGTTAGACCTCAGCTAAATGGATCTCTCCAAAGTGGTACGTGACAGCTAATTGGTGGAGGTAGAAGAGGTTTCACCTTTTGAGAAGCCCAACATGTCTTTTAATAAGGGTGCCCTGATTGAGCATGGTGCCAACAAGGCACAGATGGAATGAACTCTCAATGAGGACATTGCTCGTTAGGAGATTGCCTTAAAGGAAAGACGGACTCAGAAGGATAGTTTTTAAGCTTATGGCTTTGACGTTTTACCCATTTGCGACCTTTTATAATTCTTCCCTTAGGGGTTTTTATGTGTAATGATTAACAGATCCCTTAAGAGCTTTCTGTATTTTCTTATCCCTTAAGGGTTTAATGAAACAACAACCTCATGTGCCTTTTCCTTTATTTATGCAAATACATTTTTTATAATTCTTCGAACAGGCTTCTATTAGAACAAGATTTGGTTTTGCGTCTATACCTTTGAGGTTTGATGATAACAATGTAGTATTTGTGTGGGAACAATTTTGGTCCTCTATAGATTTGTTATTGTGTAGCTTTAACAACCATTTTTGATTCTGAATTTATGACGTGATGCCGTACCCCCAAATTTTCCCTCCCCTTTTCACTTTTCATTTGACCCATGACTTAAGATTCTTTGCATCCATATGCGTCATGCATTCATGTTAATATTATTTCATAGATTCAAAGTTTGTGGTTGATTCCAACTAGGGTTTTGTTTTAGGATTGAAGAATTGCTCACCATATGGAATGTAAATCCTAATCTCATGCCCTCATGGGCCTTGGTTTAAAAAGGTCACAATCATGACACTCAAGCCCTGACTCCTAACTTAACCACCCTTCGACCTCATGAGCTTTCACCTATGCCTCATGAAACCCTAGCTAGGGGGATTTGGCACTAATACACCTTTATGGTTTGATTTGTCGCTTTGTGCTTGATAGAAACCCTAATTCAATGGGGAAATATGTTTGTCTATCACGTTATGCAGTATCCATCAAATCCACATGCCTACATGCTTGATGTTTCACCTGATTCAAACAGTGCATAGGCCTTTAATTTAAGTCTTTTGGTATTGGCACGAGCACTGATCCATATGTCCTGATTCACTGTGGCTTAAATAATAATTTTTGTTTCATGTGAACCATTCCCTGATTGCATTGCATGTGAAAACCCTAACTCATGTCTCATGGTTGACTTTGGTCAATTGTTGACTTTTTGGTCAAACTAGTTGACCAAAGTCAACCATCCATTTCATATGCCTATATGACATTGATCATTTACATTTGATTCAAGTTATACATTAGATTTTGTTAACCATTGTTTTTCCATTTAATTGGTGCGTCCAAATGCAATTAACTTTCAATTTTAACATAACTATTTGGGTTGAACATTAAAGAATCCAAATCATTGTTCTTGGTTAAGACCATTTCAATTTATTATTCATAACAATTTTCAAATCAAATCATTGTTCTTGGTTAAGACCATTTCAATTTATTATTCATAACCATTTTCAAATCATTTTTCAACCAAAAAATTTCATTATACATCCAATTCAATCTCTAATTCTAATATTCAATTTCATACACTTAACTATCAAATTTCAACCATATTTCATACATTCATTCGATACAATTCATTCACAATTCACATTACCAATTTCATTCACAATTAAACTTTTCAAATCCAATTTCCAATTAACATTCAAAATCATAATTAATTCACAATGAATCCCCATTCAAATTAACATTTATAACTTTTCTTACCATTCATTCAAATTAATGCACATTCAAATTTTCCATACCAGTTCAATCCAATAAACAATCCATTCAATACATTCAAACCATTGCCATGAATAACTTTCCAAAACTTCCATTACAAACCAATTCATTGCTCTCACTCAATATTATTCATTACATTCAATCTTACAAACCAAAATTACAAAAAAATTACAAGTCCAAACCAATTTCAATTACAACCTTCAATCCATTTTCATATTTTTATTCCATTCACAAAGTTTAATTTCAATTATAATCCAACATTTTACCTTCAATGTTTCTATAATATATAACTTGTGCAAAATTTATACATCAATGTAATTCACAAGTTAAAACCTCTAACATTTTCAATATTCCCAAAACTTAAATCCTAGTTTCTTCAAAAGCTAATCAAATGACATGACTATTTCCTCCATCGATCAATTTAAGATATCAATTGATCAACAACAACATTTCGTTTGAATCTTTAAAAAACAAAATTTTAATTAAGTTTTACTAAATATCATAGTAATATTTGCATTCCAATTGAGTTTTTGCTAAACATCACAGCAGTATTCTCAAATCATGGTAAACAACATTTCAATTGACATTGCATCTGAGTTTCATTTTGAATTTCATTCCTAACTAACTACTAATGAATTTCTAATTTCAAGCTAATCCCAAGTGAATTTCATTTCATTTTCATCTAAACTTCTAACTAACCCTACATCTCTAACTAACCATTGAATTTCAATATGAATTTGAATGTCATTTCTAACAGAACTTGAGCCTTATAAATACCTATATGCTTCGGTTCAAGAGGGTTTTTTAGAGAAAACTTGCAGATCAAAGTAGAATATTTTCTCTGAAGTTTTCTTTGAAATGGTTTGCACCTCATTTCACTTTTGGGCCCATTTATCTTTCATTTTTGTTTTTTTATCATGTTATTTAGTTTAATTAATTAGAAGGTTAGAGGTTAATGAAGTTATGTTTTTTGCCTAGTTAATTAGTCATGTTAGTTAACGGTTAGAATGACCATAATTTAGACTAATCATTTTAATTAGTTAAGTCTTGATTTAGTTAATTAATTATGATTAAGAAAATATAATCGTTAATTAATCAATTAATTGATATCTTTAGAATTTTTAGATCTTGTTTTTGTTTATCACATATTCATGTATGGTTTTTATTGATCAATTAGTTTTAATTAATTCTAAAATAATTTTAATGATATTTTTTATTTAATTAATTTACACAAATTGACCATTTTGCCCTTAAGGTTTAAATCTTGATTTTCAATACATGTTCCCTTAGTCTAGGGTCTTAATTAGATTTGTCTAATTCTATCTAGTTAATTAATTCAATAGGTTATTATTGTACATAGTTCAACTATTATTTCAACCTCACTGACTAGTGTTGACCAAAGGTCTCTTTGGTCAACTAAATCCTTTGTATCATGCTTTAAACCCCAAGTCTATTCAAGAGATCAAAAGATCCTTGATCACTTGATATGACAAGTTCATTGTGCTCAAGCTATTGTGGATATGCTGAATCTCAGGAGCTCAAGACCTCAAGGTTCAAATGCGAGATCAAGACTTCAAGTTAACATTAGTCAAGCATAACTAGCAAGGTAGACTACTTCTCAAGCAATGCAAATGTATCAATACTTGACGATCATAATTCAAAGTGTGTGGCATGAGCCTTAAGAAATAGAGAAGGAATGATATTGAATAATTTCATTAACTCATTCTGAATATATTTGGGTACGGGATGCATGCAGTTGCTTATCGGATTCACCTATATTCATAGACTTTAGCATAACTTGAATTATGTAATTGCCAAGTCTTCTTCTACAACAAGTAGCATTGCATCAATAAGATCAACACGCAGGATCTCCTATCAACAACTTGTCAATTTTGATTCGAGTTGCACGCTATAAGCCTTAAGAAACAAAGATGATGAGAATGGAGAATTCATTTCCTTGTCTAGGATATTCTGGGGTACGGGATGAATGACCCGGTTGCTCAAGGTATTCACCTTTATTCATAGACTTTAGTGTAATTTGAATCATACAATTAACAAGTCTTCTTCTTCAAGCAAACATCAAACATTCAACACTTCAATAATGGAACACTTTTGCTATTAATAACTCGTGGTTGTACACCCTCTTCAATTCAATTCTTTGCCTTGTGAGGTGGTAAACCTTGGCAATTCAATTTTCTTTGCATTGAGAGGTGGTAAACCTTGGCAGTTTAGTTCCTTGCCTTCAGAATTATAAAATCCGGTAGTGATACCTTTCCTAGAAGATTGTGAACCAGGGCAATCCTTTTCATCCTTGAAGGGTGTGTAGCGGTGTATTCGTCGCTATATGATTTATTGATTAAACCATAAGCAATGCATACAATGAATCGAGTCGCCACCACACTTTTATTTATCCTAAGGACTGGTTAAAAAGCGAACAAAAACCTAAGAAGTTTTACACGTAGAAAACTAATGAAAAAGATCAGAGAATCTGGATAAGGGGTAAATTACGCAATGGGAAGGTGTTAGACACCCATCACGTCCTAGGTACTCCTAGGGAGCCCTTTTCACACTTGTTGTATAAGAAAATATTTATTTGTTTTGACATATTGTGCAAACACGAATGGGAAGATGAGAAAAGAATGTACAAGTTAATTATTTTTGTGTTCGAACGGATGAACCCGTTGCCTACGTACCTTCCATCAAAGGTAAGGATCAAAACGCCGTAGTTCGGCTAAAAGATTTCCAAAAATTTATGAGTTCAATTTTAAAACACAAGCACTAAGGCTTTTCATTACCAATGGGAGAAAACTCAACCAACATCAACAATCCCCCATGCGAGGACGGCTTCAACATACTAGTGAGGGGTTAACCCTATAATAAGTATGGAAGACTTACAATCAACCCATTAAGGATAAGGTAAGGTTTACATCAACCACTATGGTAATTAAAACCTACGGCTAATGTATGAAAACATATTAACAATGGACAAAGCCAAAACAATTGAATGTGTGAGGTTAATTGATTATGATTATTCACAAAATATGGTCAAGATATGATTAAGATTGATTCAAAGAAGTGTTATGAAATGGAGTTTTGAAAAGTCAAGGACTTATGGTCCAAGTTTCTAATTTGAAAGGTATGAGAATGTTTGCACAACAAGTCAAAGTTTTTTGAAATCAAAGTGTGAAAAGGTTTAGGACAAAGATGGTATGGATGATGGAATGTAAAACTTCTTATAAAGGTTCACCTCTTGAAATCATATAGAAGATGATTCAAGTGTGTCCTTAGGAATGAGGCAACAAACAAATAAAAATGAAGCAAGGTGATACCAGATGCCATCAATGGTCTTATACCAATCTCACAAAAGCAAAAGCGGATATCGGATACCAATACATGGGTTTACACCAATCTCCTAAAACAAAACAATGATATCGGATGCCATCAATGGTCTTATACCAATCTCACAAAAGCAAAAAGCGGATATCGGATACCAATAAATGGGTTTACACCAATCTCCTAAAGTAAAACAAAACTTGGATGTCGGATGCTAATCTATCTGGACTTATACCAACCTCCAAAGTATGGTCATAGGAATACAAATGCCACATCACAGGGACTTACAATTGCATCCTCTCACACAACAAACAAGAGCAAAGAAGATATGAGTGACCAATGAGGTCTTACACTCTATCCTTCCATATCATGGGAACAAAAGCCAATCAACATGGACTTACAATTGTCCTCAATGGGCAAACAAACATAGATCACAAGGATATGCAATAATGATCATACAAGAATGAACAAATTAATGATGATAAGTGCACAATGGCAAATAAGCAATCATGTTCAAATGAATCAAATAATCAATCAAACAAGTTCAAGTAGCACACACTATAACCACACAATTTAGGCTCAATCAAAGGTTGGACTTTAAAAGTCAACTGGAATAAGGTAGATGGCGCTCTTAACCTTGACATTGAGAGCCAAGGTGAAGCAGATGAAAGGATATGAGGGGTGTGCCTCATCACTCTTATCCCTGATCGGGGAGAGCATTGAATGTAAGAAGGTGGGGGAGTTCAGAAAGATGGAACTCTCTCCCCAAGTTAGACTCGATAGATCTTGGGTTTTACTCAACATGCATCAAACATAAGTAGTGTGAGCAATGTGAGAGACTCACAGAATAGTAGGAGATGGGCTACATATCTCTTTTGTCTACGCCTCACATGAGGTCTTTACCTGCTTAGGGCCAAAAATAAACAATCACAAACATTGCCTCTTAAGGAGGACTTCAGACAGTTGCCTGGCTAAATAACAAGCCAGGTCTTCCAGACTACATGGAGACAAGAGAGTCTACCTCAATGCAAATGCTATACAAGCAAAGCAATGCAAGTTCTCAAAAGAACTGAGCAACTAAGGGTACCTGAAATCAATCAAATATAATCAGCATCCCAATCATTAAATCAAAACAACACAACATAATAACCAATCAACAATGTATAATCAAACAATGCAATGTGCATAGCACAAAGCTCAAGTGAACCAAGCACCCTACAAAAACAAAACAAGTTAGTTTATAATATCAAATGAAACAATCAACTTGCATTAATTCCTTGAAAGCACTTTGCTTCTTAACCTGAAAAGTCAAAGTCAAACTCAAACATGAGTAATAAGACCACTAGGACAAGCCTAGGGTCCAAAGGATGGAAAAAATGTAAAACAGCAAGTTAAACATAACCAAAACCAAGGTAATTCAATTAAGAAGAGGGTCCAATCGGTCCCGCATTAAAACTATGCACTAAATTTATTTCATGCACAATCTAACTCAAAGTAAGCAAATGTGAATCATAAATGAGCAAGCAGAATGATTTCCATCAAACAAATGTCAAAACAGCTCAATAAATTCCACAAAAATTCCAGCTCAAAAAGAACACATTCAATGAGCTACATATCAAATTTCATAGCATTTGGATAATGGGAACCAAGTCAATGAAAATCAACAAATCACAGCATAATGAAACAAGCCCAAGCATGGTATCAAATGGAGCATCAACTTCAATCAGATTTAAAACAGTGAAAACAAATGAGAAATGAATGGGACCAAAGCCAAAGTGAAGCTAAACATCTTAAGAAGCACTCCACCAAATTTCATCTTCATATGATAAGGAATGAGCATTTTATAAGCTATGGAAGTCAATCACTCAAACAAGGTTCACCAAATGGTAAACAGCAAGCAAAAATGCCAATTAAATAGGAAATTGATCAACAATTCCTACAAAAAATCATGGTGAAACTAGACATATAGATGTAATCACATGCAAAAAATCAGAGCCATTGGCCTAGCATAAGTATGGAACATAAAATCATGAACCTAGCATAGCATAGTGTGACACATATTGTCACACTCAAAAATATTATATCATATCTACCAATCCAGGGATCCAAAAATTACAAACTATGCATCAAAATCACCAGGCATGAGTCAAGAACAAGCATGTGAAATTTCATTCATCTTGGATAATGCATGATTATTTTATGATCAATATGGTGAAACATACATATAATGCACATATGAACAAGATCACTAAGCAAATTCAAAAAATCACCAGGCACAACTTGAACTACTATGCCTAAAAAAAACTAGAGGAAATTCTGAGATTAACAGAAAAAATCCCACCTAATTTGGATTAAAAATGGATTTAATATGATTTTTAGAAGTTTTGATTAAAATTGAAATGTTTATTTAAGTTTTAAATGGATTTATTTAATCTGAGTCGCATAATTGTAAATATCCAGCGCCTGTGCCAAAACGACGCAGCTTCATTAATGCGGTGGCTTCACACGATTCGTCCAAGCGCGCGGGAAACACATAATTCAAACGGAAACGCATGGCAGTGGATCAAAAGCACGGGATTTCCAGAAATCCAAGCTGTTCTTCCTTGTTCTTCAATGTTCATCATTCTCATCAATTCCAGAATTCGCCATGAGCAAATCTTCACGGAAATGCATAAACCGCATATGGTTTTCTTCGTCTCTCAACGTAGATCACAAATATGGCCATGGTTTTGTCCAGAAGTAATCACACAAAAAGATACGATAGAAAATAGTTTTGACATGCAATCTTTAATCTCAGATATCTTGATGAATAATGGACGAAATCACGCGATTCAAGCATCAATCTACTCTATGTCAAAGGACCTATCTAAACCACATGGCAATTGCGAGAATTAACGAGTTCGAATTTTTACCTCTTGGATATGCAGCTCGTGATTCAGTGTGTTTCTGGCCTTGATTCTTGAAAACAGATGAAGGATAATGATTATGAAGATGATTGGTGATGAAAATTCAGCTCAAGAGTGCATGATTATGAGGGAATTTGCAACTGCCATTGGAGAAGAAGCTTGGACAGTTGGAGTTTTTGGTACGGTTCTTGCTTCGATTCCTTCAAACAGAACTTTAGAATCACCTGCACATGGAGAATCAACAAAGAACTTGCAAAAAATTTGGTGAAATCTTGATGAATTGAAGAAAAAGTGAATGTGAAAAAATGTGAAAATTTGAGAGAATTTGTGAGTTTTTGTGATTGGATCTGAAAAATGATTATTCTCCTTTCAATTCTGTTAGAATTAAGCTTTTATACTTGCTCTTAATCCAACTCTTTAATCATGATTAGCACAAAATTGGATGATTAGTGAAAATGAGCTTGTAATGCACTTTGGCCTTTTTGCCCTTGGATAGTTTGGATCAATGTAACAGTGTTTTTTCACCTTGAGCAAGTCATAAATCATATTTGGAAGCTATTGGAATTGGTCCCATGTGAAAATTCCATGTAATTTGAAATTGGACCTTTTTACCCTCCACTTTTTAATTGGTACACTTGAAAAATGACCTTTTTATGTGAAGGCTTTTGGCAAAATATGATGATGGATTTGGATAGTACACATCAAATGTGGTTTGCTCAAAGAAGAACCATCCAATTTGGCCATTCCATGTGAAAGTTATGCCACTTTGAATTTAGGCATTTTCTGAAAATGATTTGACCATAATTTGCCAACCACACATGGGAATTGAGTGTTCTTGGACTTTTTGGAAAGGTGAGATCAAGATCTTCAACTTTCATGTTGGGAAAAATTTGATTTGGAGCTTGGTTCATGATGTAATTTTGAGGAGCAAGACTTTCCATTTTTGGCAGGTGAAAATTACAAGTCATTTCCATTTTGGGAAACTTCTTGTCTGACTTCAAATCCTTCAATGATGATCTTTGAAATGCCAAATGAGGCTCATATGGACATGAATGAGACTTTTCCAACCATCTCACACCTTCCAAATCCTGATTAAATGCACAATTGACCACAGTTGACCACAGTTGACCACAGTTGACTTTACTAGGGTTTTGGTTGACTGAGCCATGTTCTGATGAATTCCAAGCCTTAATCACTTGAGATCTTGATTCAAAATGATACCATAGCTCATATGAATCTCTGATGAATGATCATGGTGCCCAAATTCTTCAAGAATAGTCACCATCTAGCTCAATGACTTGCCTTTGACTGATTGACTGATGATTGCTTCAGCTGCAAGAAACAAGGTTAGATGACAATATTTTCGTACTTTTGGTTAGATAACATATGAAAAGCAATGACATACAAATGCAATACATGCTTGGTGATCAAGAACCACACTCACAAGATACCCACCCACTAGGAGGGAAGCAAAGATGTACAATGATCCTTGAGGCAATGAATGACATGATATGATGCCTTGAGGCCATGAGGGATCTTGGGGCAAAAATTGGGGTCTTACAGGGTGTAGCAGTGAATTCATGATCATCAAGCTATGGATAAGCTAGACATCAAATAATAAGAGTCGCCACCGCGCTTTTATTGTTTTCGAGGGAAAAGGAGAAAAGTACGAACAAAACCCAAAAGTAAGAAGTTTTCAAATCAAAACTAATAAAATGTCAAAGATTATAGGTAAGGGGGTTGGTTACACAGAGGGAAGGTGTTAGCACCCAAAGTGTCCTAGGTACTCCTAGGGAGCCCTTTTTGTGTGCATATGTATTTGGTACAAAAATGATGTTTACAACCAAATAGAATGGGGATGAGAAAAGAATTCATTAATTATATTTTTGTGTTTGACAAGACCTTCAGACCTGTGGCTACGTACCAACATAAAAATGAGGGATCAAAACCTCGTAGTTCGTTATACAAATTTCAAAGTAGATGCATTGCTTTTAACAAAATTTAAGTTTGAAAGACACATAGGCTAAGAATTTTTCTCCAACAATATTTACTTCAAAATTGTATGAAGATTAACATTTTTTAAAAGGTGTAGAGATTACTAAATCAAAAGATACAACACTCTCATTTGAATTAATAAATAACCATGCTGCCGTTCTTGAATTGTTGTTTGGAAAAGGTATATCTTGACAAAAGCTTTTGAATCAATTGCCAAAGTTTTGAAGTGTTAGTGAGCAGAATTTTATGCTAGATCACAATTGTTTTTTATACGCAGATTGCAAATATTGAATTGCATGCTAAACTTTTTATTTTTGCGTTTTGTGTAATATTAATTGAGATTAATTGTTATGTACTGTCAGTGTAAAAGAATTTACACTGTCAATACATCACAATTATCCGTTTGGATTACTTTACATGTGATTATAGAAAAAGTCAAACTTCTCTAAAAAATCAATGAATATGATTAACTGACAGTGTAAAATATCTTTACACTGTCGATGCATTTCAATTAAACTCATATTAATTTAATTTAATGTTACTCATAATATTACAATTTGAATCTTGTTAATTTTAAAAAACTAGTATTCCTTATTTTTTAAACTCTCCCATAATTTTGCATTTTAAAATTAGCATTTTTGCTTACAAATAAATTACCCTTTTGTTTTGTTTTTAAAAGAATAGGTTTTATTTATTTTTAAAAACATTAAAAGTTTTTTAATTTTATTTTACTAATAAGTTGAAAGACAACATTCTATTACTAAATATATATTATTGAAGACTAAAATATAGCTGAAATAAAAAAAATTAATAATTTTTTAAAAAAAATTATTTAAAATAGCTTCAGATTTATGTGATTTTTAAAAAATTTAATATTTAAAATTAATATTTTAAGAATAATTATTTAAACAAAATTTTTATTTAATTTTTTTTAATTCTCTAAAAATTATATTAAAAAAACTGAAACAAACGAACCTACTGATTGATTTAGCCACAATTCAGGACAATCAAATTTTAAAACTTTAAAACTTTCATATTTTTAAAAAAATTGTAAAATTAAGTCATCTTAAAATTTTTATAGAGATGGAAAGTACAAATGTGAAAGTATATAATAGAATGCTCACATTTTTTCAGATATAAACTTATTAGAAGATATTTTTGAGTAACAGAAGCTAAAACTCAAATTTATCCGAGGATTGTTTTATTCCATCATATGTTTTGCTTATCCATTAGATGAAAATTCAACATTATTTTTAAATTTGTTGGAAATTCTCCAAAATCTATGGAGAATTTCAACCAATTTTGATGAACAAGATTGTTATCAATCACACAATAACAACGAAAAGAGAAGAACAATAGAGAAAGAAAGTAAAGAACGATGAAGGAGAAGAGTAATAAAATTCTACAGAGTTTCTATCTTCCCACAAACTCTGGAAAACTTCTTATTCACTTTACAACTGCAAAATAATGTGAATACAATGTTATGAATACTCTATTCACCTCTATTACAAAATAAGGGTTATTCCCTCTATTTATAGATTTATGTTAACTTGGACCTCAAGCCAAAGCTCAAAACTATAAAAGCCCAAAATTATAAAAGCCAAAAATAGCTAACACTACTCAACACACTAGGTGGTTTGATATTTCCTTGCTCTGTCGAGCAACCTGCTTCGACACAAGGAATTACAATTCAAGACACCACCTAATTCATTGTGTCTAAGCTATCTACATTCATCATACCTCTTAGCCTTCTGAACACTTCGACCTGCACTCCCTTTGTCATGATGTCTGCAATCTGATTCTCAATTCTGCAGTGTTCCACAATCATCTTCCCATCTGCTACCTGCTCTCAAAGATAATGGAACCTCATTTCGATGTGCTTGCTTTGACCATGTGCTATAGGATTCTTCGCCAGATTGATAGCTGACATGTTGTCGATCTCATGGTAATTGCTTCATGACTCTTCGTTGTTATCTCTTCGACCAGATTCACCATCCATGTTGCTTGACATGCACAAAGAGAATCAGCTATGTATTCTGCTCCGCACGATGATAATGCCACTACTGACTCTTTTCTCAAACTCCAAGCAATTGGTGCACCACCTAGAATAAACACATATCCAACTGTGGATTTTTGATCATTAGCATCACTACACCAACTTGAGTCGGTGTATCCCACTAATTTGCATTCTTTTCCTTCATCAACGGCAGGAAACAAAATGCCATAGTCGAGAGTTCCTTTCAGATACCTCTGTATCCTCTTCGCCGCTGCTAGATGTAATACCTTTGGCTTCTGCATGAACCTACTCACCATACCTACAATGTATGCTAAGTCAGGCCTTGTGTGACAAAGGTATCGAAGTGACCCAATAAGTCTTATGTATTGGGTTGGGTCGACATCATCTTCATCCGAATTCTTTGACAGTTGTAATCTGGGCTCAGTTGGAGTCGAAGTTGGATTGCAATCTTGCATCTCAAATCTCTTGAGAATTTCGCCTGCATACATTCTTTGGTGCATCATCAAACCTCTACCACTCTTGTAGAATTAGATGCCAAGGAAATATGAAATGTCACCCATATCTGACATTTCAAATTCCTTGTTGAGATCACCTTTGAAATCTTCGATCTCCTTCTTACAACTACTTGTTATCAATATGTCATCGACATAGAGGCATAGTATAAGCAATTCACTCTTGTTTCTTCTTACATATACTCCATGTTCAGATTTGCACTTCACGAATTCCTTCTCCCTTATAAATCCATCTATCTTCTTGTTCCAAGCTCTTGGAGCTTGTTTAAGTCCATATATGGTTTTATACATATATATAAAACCATGTTTCACAAACCCAGCCGGTTGTGCAACATAAACTTCTTCTTCTAAGGGGCCATTAAGGAATGCACATTTCACGTCCATCTGGCACATCTGCCAGCTGTTCATGTTTGCTAGACCAACAACCAACCTGATTGTTTCAATTCTAGAAACAGGTGCAAAACTTTCATCAAAGTCACTTCCTTCTTTATGAAGAAATCTTTTCGCCACAAGTCTCGCCTTGTGTTGATTCACTTCTCCTTTGGGATTCAACTTCACCTTGTATACCCACTTCACATCGATTGCATTCTTATCTTGGGGAAATTCGACGAGTGACCAAGTGTTATTGACTTCGATTGACTTCAGCTCTCCGTCCATTGCTTTCATCCACTTCGAATCTTTTAATGCCTCAGTTACATTGACATGTTCGACATCTGCGTAGAAAGCATAGTGTACCATCTCACCTTCTTCATCGATCATATCATCTGATGTAATCACACATTCTTGCAACCTTGCAGGCACGTGTCTTGTTCTTTAAGGTCTTCTTGTGCTTGCTTCAACTCTGACTTCTTCCTGTCGAACTTCTCTTTCGACTTCACTAGCTGGTTCATCACAAAATATTCTTACTGAATCTTTCTTGACATTCTCATTCCAAACCCATTCTCTAAGCTCATCTATGATCATGTCCCTGCTGATCACCACCTGCTTATTCACTGGGTCGAACAACTTGTATCCTCCAGTCGAATGATATCCTATTAGGATCATCTGACTTGACTTGTCATCAAGTTTTCTTCTTAACTAATCTGACACATGTCTATATGTTATAGATCCAAACACCCTAAGATGACTCAAGCTAGGCTTGACACCAGACCAACATTCTTCTGGCGTGATTCCTTCTAGCTTCTTCATCGGACATCTATTCAGGATATATGTCGCAGTTGACACAGTTGCTCCCCATAATTCTTTGGGTAGATGCTTGTCTTTCAACATACTTCTAACCATATTCATAATGGTTCTATTCTTCCTTTCTGCGACTTCATTCTGCTGTGGAGTGTAGGGTGGCACCACATCATGCACAATCCCTTCTTTCACACATAATGCATCGAAATATTTCGACACATATTCTCCACCACCATCAGTCCTCAAAATCTTGATCTTTCGACCGCTCTGTCTTTCGACCATAGATTTAAACTTGGTAAATACCTCGATCACTTCACTTTTCTTCTGGATCAGGTAAGACCATAGTTTTTGACTGAAATCATCTATGAATGTAGCAAAGTATTTGTTACCTCTAATCGAATCCACCCGGAGAGGGCCACATACATCAGAGTATATGACTTCAAGAATTGCCTTCGACCTGCTTCTTGCATCCTTACTAAAGTTGTTCTTATGCTGCTTCGCCTGCACGCATTCTTCACACACTTCGCTTGGAATGTCAATTTCTGGTAATTCTGAAACCATATTTCTTCTCTTCAAATCTCTGATGTCTTTGAAATTGAGATGGCCAAGTCTATAATGCCATATCCATTCATCTCTGTTGGCTGCTGTTGCAAGGCACTTATGCTCCATCACATTTAGTTCAATCTTGAAGGTTCTATTCTAAGACATTGGAGCCTTCAAGATCAACCTTCCATTTGAGTTGAGAACTCTCATCATCTTGTCTTTGATTGACACCTTGTAGTTCTTTTCGACCAATTGCCCTATGCTGAGCAAATTGCTCTTCATGCCTGGTATGTACAACACATTTGAAATTACTGACCTCTTGCCATCTTTCCTTATAATCAGAACATCACCAACATCTTCAGCTGCTAGAGTGTTGTCATTTGCAAATTTCACCATGTTCTTCATTGAGGGCTTTATGTTGACAAACCAGTCTATTCTTCCAGACATGTGTGATGAGCATCCTGAGTCCAAGTACCACTAGTCCTTGAATCTCTCTTCTTCTCTTGTTGTAACCATCAGCAACGTCTCTTCTTCTTCATGTTTGGCCAGCTTTGCATAAGTTTCTTGATTCTTCTGCTTTTCTGGACAATCACTAGAATAGTGACCATTTCTTTGACAATTGTAACACTGAATGTGACTCTTGTTTGGCTTTTAACCACCACCTCTTCCTCTACCTGCAACACCACCTCTTTGGTTTCCTTGGTTCCAGGGTTTTCTCTGATTCGACCAGTTTCCTTCTTGCTAATTTCGACCAATCAAATTGTTGTGACCTCCTCTACCTTTGTTGCCATTCCAACTACCTTTGCATTTTCTTTCTTTTGTTGATTGAGCCTGCAAAGCCATATTACTCTTCGACTTTCCTGCAGCTCTTTCAGTCATTCTTTGTTCATGAGATTCAAGCGTCCCTTGAAGCTCTTCCTTTTTCAATTTTGACAAACTTTCGACTCTTCTATGACTACTACCACGTGGTCGAACTTTGGAGCCAACGACCTCAAGATCTTTCCAATAACAGATCTTGATGTCAACACTTCTCCACATACCTTGATTTGATTCACCAGTTTTGTAACCTTGGTGAAGAAATCAATTATGCTTTCATTGTCTTCCATCTGAAGCAATTCATATGTTCTTTTGTGAGTTTGTAACCTCACCTCTTTCACCTTCTCCGCGCCTCCAAATGATTTCTCCAGAATTTCCCATGCTTCTTTCGCTGACTCTATATCACTAACGTTTTCAAAGTTATCTGCATCAACATATTGATGGATTATAAAGAGAGCTTTATAATCTTTCTTCTTCAATTCTTTATGTGCAGCCTTTTCTTGATTCGTCGCGGCTTCTGCAAGCGTTGCTACTCTTTCCTTCACAAGATCCCAAAGATCTTGATAACAGAATACAACATTTATTTGCTTGCACCAATTCTCATAATTAATGTTCTTGAGAATCAGAAGATTTGCTGGAAAATGCTCATTTGGATGATTCGTTTCCATGGTGATTTTCTTCCCACGAATTGATTAACCAGAGCTCTGATACCAGATGTTGGAAATCCCCCAAAACCTATGCAGAATTCCAACCAATCTTAATGAACAAGATTGTTATCACTCATACAATAACAATGAAAAGAGAAGAACAATGGAGAAAGAAAGTAAAGAACGATGAAGGAGAAGAGTAATAAAATTCTACAGAGTTTCTCTCTGCCCACAAACTGTGGAAAACTTCTTATTCACTTTACAACTGCAAAATACTGTGAATACAATGTTATGAATACTCTATTCATCTCTATTACAAAATAAGGGTTACTCCCTCTATTTATAGATTTAGGTTAACTTGAACCTCAAGCCAAATCCCAAAACTATAAAAGCCCAAAATTACAAAAGTCCAAAATAGCTAACACTACTCAACACACTAGGTGGTTCGACACTTCCTTGCTCTATCGAGCAACCTGCTTCGACACAAGGAATTACAATTCAATAAAATTTAGATTTATTATTCGGGCGCACTCAAAATGTCATGTTCTCTCATATTTTTGTCAAATCAAATGTAAAAACAAGTTAGGATTTTAAAAATTGGATTCGCCTAAACCAAACTTATTTTCAAACTCAATTTTCGATAATGCTCATGAGTTAATTCAAATATTAAACTCTGGAATGTTCCATGTTATGATAAACTAAAACACAGACGAAATGAGAAATAATGTTTAGGAAATTGTTTAGATATTAAGATTTGGAATCTTCCTTGTTACCGCAAACCAAAACCAATTACAGAAATGAGAAGAACAACATAAATTAACTTAAATTTGACATATATAAAATACGTAAAATTACATAGATTTTCGTTAACCTAAAACTAGCATTATATTTCATTATTAAGAGATTATTGAGGATGTTTCAACATCTTTAGAATATTGTCATTCGATCTTGCAATTGTCGTGTTCACCTCGATCAGACTCTTTGTTTCGTAATAGTGAAATATACTCCACATAATTGCTAAATCTTCATCCGTCTTAAGCTCAAACTTGTTGAATTGTATATTTCCTTCGTTGTCCATTGAGGAGGGGCGATAATAGAGTTTTACAAATCTTCGATTGTCTATGTATTGCAAGAGATTCTCTAGTTTGAATTTTAGATCGACAAGACGGGTGATCCCTATGAACCTAAATTCAAGAGGGGGGCTCTCTCCGTTGAAGTAGACAAATGCGAGATACGAATATTGAGACTTTTTATGGTGATTTTGTTAACAACATTAGGGGAACTCATATCTATACAAGTTTTAGATCAATATGGACCTTAGAAACTCAATAATGTCTAAAGTTCTAAATCAATATTTTCATAATTATTGTTGATCTTATATATTGAATCAATTATTAGGATGAGTCTAAAATATATATTTAATGGTTTCTCCATCCTCACACACTATACACCTAGATACATAATGATCATCCAAAACCTTAAACCGTTGTTGCATTTTAGATCTTGGATTTCTTATCGCCTTGTTGTTTCGGGCACGGACATTGTATACTTGTAAATATTTGAGACATTTTTAGGTGTTTTCTTTTTCAAAGTTGCAAGTATGTTTTGAGGTTGCACCATGTTGAATGTCATGTCAAAACAATATTTTCTCTTCAAAATTAAGGCGATATGTAATAAGATGAGCGACTAACTTGCAACACAAATTATGATTACGTATACACAACCACATTAAATGTCCATGTATTATTCTCCTTAAGGTATCCCACAACTTAAAAAGGACACTCACATTTCCTCGTTCTAGTTTCATCTCGTTTCAACTTCGAGATAGGTTGTCGGTACTTGCGACTTCTTTCGTATATCATCGTCATAAATGTTGCTCTTCTATCAGAACCAAAATCCGACTTCCCAATTGCAATGTCGAACCCCAATTTGATAGCCTCCGTTCAGATCCATTGAAGTGTATGGTCACAAATAGCAAACTCATGTTTAGTTGTAAATTGTTTTTCAACATTTACATGGACCACACCCGATACTTGGACATCACCTAATTTAATATCCATAGACATAATAGTTTTGGAGACCGCGTCAAGGTGCACCTTTACTACACTCAATCATAACATAAGTAAATTAAAATTTAACATATCTAGAAGCAATATTCGTTTTTTCAGAGAAAAAAAACTGTTTTTACCAGTAATTATGAAGTATATATATATATATATATATATATATATATATATATATATATATATATATATATATATATATATATATATATATATATATATATATATATATATATATATATATATATATATATATATATATATATATATATATATATATATATATATATATATATATATATATATATATATATATATTAACTTCTTTTATCCATTTTAATGTAAAAAAAATAGGAGAATGTTATTTTGAAGTTTAAAATTTGATTGAGAATGGATGGAGATTTTAATAGGGTTTTGCAAGTATAGCGAGATGATCATGAAACAAAGATACATGCAAGGTGGTGTTATATTCAATTTTCTGTACGGTGGTTTTCAAATTTTAGTCAGAGTTGTCTCAAACTTTTAAGAGGTCCCGTGTAAGAAGTTGATGTTAACTTTCAGTTGAGTCGTGAATTTTTAAAGAGACCTTATTTAATCATAAATTAATTGTGAAATATGTATTTGGAGATTTTTTTACTATAGCTTAATCGTGAAAAAGTGTGAGGTCATCTGTTATAGGCCACTTTGCACACTCTCAAAGACGACCTTCGATATCTATATTATATTCGAAGATTGAATTCCAAATATATTTTTGAAAAAATGAAAACACAATTGATAATATAATTTAATGTATAATAAATCTGAATTTTAAAACTCAAACTCAGCGAAATACATTTTAAAACTTCATAACAATCCTGGTGAGCAATCCCCATTTATCTTACCATTTGTTTAATTAATTGCCCACTTTAATTTTACCCAATCAGTTCTATGATGTTTGATTGACTTTGAAAGTTTTTTTCACATTAACCAATGAAATTAATAAATTCTATTGTCTTAGCAAAATTGTTAATATTATTATTATCTTCCTATTTCATTGCAAATGATCTCGATGCAATATTTTTTATTATCAAAAAGCTTCTGCAATAGAATTCAAACTTTGGACCATTTATCCAGTGTGACACAGATTGATACCAAATGCCATAGAAAATAGAACAAGGCAAATGACTAGAAGTTATTAGGTACTTGAGAAATTTTCCTATTCAAGCATTCAATTTTGAAGCTGTTAGTGTGTCATTTTTTCATCAGATAAGAACTCACTACCTGTCCCTACGTTGCTTGCTTCTTTTAAACTCTTTTTCAATTCACAAAAAGCAAGCAAAACCATAACATTCACATTGCCAAACTGTTTGGTAAATGTTGTACATAATTGTTGTCACATGACCATAATTATTCGTAAATTCTAGCTTAACCGACAAAAGTCGATATTGTTAGATTCCTGGTTCATTTTTCAAAGAACTTTTCTTCCTCTTCAAACACAACAGTTGAAGTGTTATATTCACTCTTACACATCCCTTTTGTTCTAGTCTCTAGCGGTTGCTTTAAGATGTGGAAACTTGAACTGAAATCTTAACTATTAGAAAGTGATATATAGCAACAAAATTTTCCATATTTCTAACAACCATTAGGTGAGAGTGAAGACATATCTAGAATTCCCTACAAGTCATTTTTTTCTCTCTACAATACCATACATTCATTCTGCATAGCTTTTTCATTAAGCACATTATTCACCAATGAGGTTTCTTATCTCATTTCTCTGTGTTCTTGTGTTAGTCTCTTATGCCGGTGAGATATAATCGATTTTTTCACTTGCGTATAATATAATGTTCATTGTTCAACTAATTTTTTATGTTTTCTTTTTATGTCATAGTTGCTTATGATCCTATGGATCCAAATGGAAATATAACGATCAAATGGGATGTTATGTCGTGGACACCAGATGGCTATGTGGTAAGCGCGCATTTCAACTTGTTTTCATAAGTTCTCTCGAACAGTCTGACGAGTGTTTGTGTTTGTACGTTTTTTTATGATCAGGCGACGGTAACGATCAACAATTTCCAAATGTTTCGACATATAATGAATCCGGGATGGACGTTAGGATGGACATGGGCTAAGAAAGAGGTTATATGGTCGATGGTAGGAGCTCAAACGACAGAACAAGGAGATTGTTCTAAATTCAAAGGAAATATACCTCATTGTTGCAAGAAAATTCCCACAGTTGTAGACCTTCTACCTGGTGTACCTTACAACCAACAGTTTTCAAACTGTTGTAAAGGTGGAGTTGTTGCGGCTTGGGGACAAGATCCTTCGCAATCTGTATCCGCTTTTCAAGTTAGTGTAGGACAAGGTGGAACCTCGAACAAAACGGTTAAACTTCCGAAGAATTTCACTCTTTTGGCTCCTGGACCTGGTTATACTTGTGGTCCTGCAAAGGTTGTTCCTTCCACGGTTTTTCTTACGACTGATAAGCGCCGCAAGACTCAAGCGTTGAGTAAGTTCCCTAACTAGACAATCTCAATTTTCTCAATGTTTTACACACATTGTTGTCAATCGCAGATCACAGAAAATAACAATTTGCTCAAATTTCACTATGCCACAGCTCTATAGCGCTGCTATAGCCGCGATTTGACAACATTTTGTAGCAGTGTTGTCAAATAGCAGCGATGGAGACGCTATAGAACACGACTTTTAGAATGAACTTGTTGGCCTGTAGTCAAGATATCAGGTCTGAATTCCACTATATGCGAACAATTCATGTATTGGGTCCGTCTATACAGAGATTTGTTATGTCTTCATTTGAGACCCCCGCACGTAGTGGGATTGGTCATCTGGATTAGTCGGTCCTAGGGCTAGATATCAAGTTTTCAAAAAAAAAAAACATATTTTAGATGAATCCGCTGGGAAAACTACGACGCTATCCTAGCTTTACCATTAGTGGCCACTATTCTAGTTTCATCATAGACAATTATAAGAGTTACCTTTTGTTATTTATTATTATGCAGTGACATGGAATGTTACATGCACATATTCACAATTTCTAGCAAGAAAGAATCCAAGTTGTTGTGTATCTTTATCATCCTTCTACAATGAAACAATTACACCTTGTCCCTCTTGTGCATGTGGCTGCCAAAACAAGAAGAACTGTGTAAAGTAAGTCTTACATATTCAAAGAAAAGAATTTCAAATTTCAAATTATTGTATCGCCGCTAACAATCCGTTACGCAACGCAGGAGTGACTCAAAAATTCTGAGCATGGTTGGAGTTCACACTCCAAAGAAAGACAATGAAGCATTGACGCAATGCACTCATCATATGTGTCCAATTAGAGTTCATTGGCATGTGAAGACTAACTATAAGGACTATTGGCGCGTCAAAATCGCAGTAACGAATTTCAATTACAGGATGAACTATACTCTCTGGACTCTTGCTATTCAACATCCAAATCTTAACAATGTCACACAAGTTTTCAGCTTCAACTACAAGCCACTTCTTCCCTATGAATCCATAAGTGAGTATATCAACGTATAGATATCAAGTTTTTATTACAACTCAATAACAATCTATGAAGCACGAACACCAGAAACATGACACCGACACATAATCACCAATAATAACTTTAAAAAATGAATAAAGTAAATGTATTTACTAAACACATTTTTTCAGAGATGTCAGTACTGCAGAGATAATTATTTAAGCATGTTGTTGTGATTATTTTTCATGCAGATGACACAGGAATGTTCTATGGAATGAAATACTTCAATGATCTACTAATGGAAGCTGGACCAAAGGGAAACATTCAATCAGAAGTATTACTTCAGAAAGACAAAAAATTCACATTCAAACAAGGATGGGCATTTCCTCATAAGGTTTACTTCAATGGTGATGAATGCATGCTTCCTCATCCTGATACATACCCTTTTCTCCCTAATTCCTCACCCGCAACCATAGCTACTTTCAAAGCACTCATCTTCTCATTACTTTTATTGCTAGCAGTTTCGTAGACCGATTGTTATTATTGTCTCAGAACTATTTTCTGAACATTTTGAAGCAATGTATATCGATACAGATAACACAATGATAGATATGAAAACGCGAGTCGTTCTTTGAAAATCCAAATCCATATTGAGCATCGAAGATGATATTCTGTTTGTGTTCTTGTGTATATATTTCTCATAATTACAGCACAAAATACTCTAAGGATATAAAACCGAAAAATACATCATTACTTTAGAAGTTAGAACACACATAAATAACTAAAAATAGCAAATTCTTGAACTGTCAATGGATGTCATACTCCGGCTTGGTTTGGATTCCGAATTGTCATCCCAAAAATGAGTCAAAATTGATCAGACCGCAAATTTTAGACGGCGGAGTTGAGCGTTCCAAAGGGATACAAACTTTAAGAATATGCATGAAGTACTATTGCCACCAAGGATGCTATCATCAAAGCAAGGAAGGAAACCTCTTGTTTGGAACCGGCATTAGGTAACCATGGATAAGCGTCAGGCGGTGGCATCACACAGTTGTCGCCGTTGAAATAGATTCTCCGAGGAAACCCCCAACCTTTTTCGAAAGAAAACATTGATATATTCTTTTGGAAAAGTAGTTCTGATTGTACATTGCCAATTGGACCAGCTTGCATAAGGAAATCGTTGTAGAATTTAACTCCGTAAAGCAAGGCTGTATCATCTGTTCAAAGAGACATGATAAGTTGTGAAATGAGTTTTTTTCGGTTCTATGGCGAAAATGAGAACATGTTAATGTTCACATAGTGATTAGGATGATAAAATTGGAATATTGCAGAAACTTACTACTCAAGAAATTTGAAAACCATTCATAATTTTAAGAGTTTGTTTGGATTGACTTATTTTAGCTTATCAGCTTGCATAAGCACTTGCGAGACTGTTTGAGAGAGCTTATGAAAACAACTTATAACTTGCCTATAAGCTCTTCAGAACAACTTATGAAAACTGCTTATAGCATATATAAAAACGATTTGACTATTTTATCTTTACGAGTATATAAACTTACTTATTAAGCCGTAGGGATTTATTGACTTGTAGTTGAAACTGAAAATTTGAGTAAGATTGTCAAAGTTTGGATGTTGAACAACCAAGTTCCAATTTGAGTGATTCATCCTGTAATTGAAATTAGTAATAGTGACCTTTACTCGCCAATACAACTTGTAGTTGAGCTTAATGTGCCAGTGAACTCGAATTGGACACATATGGCTAGTACATCGAACCAAAGGTGTAATACTATTCTTTCCTTGGCTGGAAACAACCGAGGCCAAATGTGGCGAACTTGGACTGTAACCATACAGAAAAAGGAAACGTGTGAGTGTATAGTATTATTTTCGGTTAGAATGAAATCATAGTGTCGGGAGTAATGAAATCTTACTCTACACAGCTTCCCGTTTGGGCCGAGTTCTCTTGGCAGCCGCACGAACATGTCGGGCACGGTACAATAGTATCGTTATAGAAAGATGAAAGAGCCACACAGCAAGTGGGAGTTTTCTGAGCAAGAAACTGTGAATATGTGCATGTTACGTTCCATGTCACTGCAAAAATACCGGAGTAATGTTAAGATCTAAGTAAATCATAATATCTTGTTGATAGGAAGCTCTGAAGCACCGACGCCTCTGAATAGAGGTGTGTCCGGCACTTGTGATTACCTTTAATTTATTCATTTTTTTCAAATTATTACCGGTTTCAACGTGTCAGTGTCGGGTTTTGGGTGTCCATGCTTCATAGATAGAAAGTAAACAAACTTACAACTTAAGGAAATGAACATTAACGATGATTAACTTACTGAGTGCTTGAGTCACTCTCCTTTTGTCTGGTGTTATGAATCTAGTAGGTTTCACAATTTTCGCCGGCCCGCATGTGTATCCTGGTCCGGGTGTATTTAAGGTGAAATTCTGCGGCAGTCTGACGGTGGTTTTGTTAGTTGTGTCAGCTGTACTCCCACCAACGCTGAGTTGAAATGCCGAAACAGCATTTGCTGGATCCTGAGCCCATGAGGTGAGTACACCGCCTTTGCAGCAATTGGCAAGTTGTTGATTATAAGGCGCTCCGGGAAGTAAATCTACGACCGTTGGTTTTCTTTTACAGCAATGCGGGATGTCACCCTTATATTTTGAACAATCTCCTTGTTCAGTTGTCTGTCCTCCCACCATGTTCCATATTACCTCTTTCTCTGCCCATGTCCATCCTAATGACCATCCAGGCGCCGATATATGACGATACTGTTGGAAGTTGTTCATTGTAACGACAGCCTGTAAATTCATATCGTATCTTAGACATCAACATAAGTAACAAACAAACTCAACCCATTTTGATAGTTGTTCAAGGACATCAGATTGCAGGATCGCGGGTTCTAACCCGCGACACGCCACTTATTCAACTTTAAGGGGTGAAAGTCTCGCCATTAGACTACTAGAACAAAGAAAAAGGTAAAAGAATGTACTCACAACATAACCATCAGGTGTCCAGTTTATAATATCCCATTTCACCGTGATGTTTCCGTTTGGGTCAAGTGGATCATAAGCTTCTGCAAAAAACAACCACAAATTAAAGTAATTCTGTGAAAACTATCAAATTTTTTCCTAAGAATCACCACCAAGATTTTAAATCCCGGTCGCGGTTGAGTCACTTTCGTGTTCCTTGATACTAAATTACTTCATAGAATCATCTCTAAATTATGCTAATACAACCCTAATCATGGTAGCATTAGGCCGGTTTTAAATAAAGGTCTGCAACCTCAATTGGTGCTGCAATAACAATTTTCTTGTCTAAACTGCAATTTGGCCACAATTGAAGCCACATTCAGCGCAATTCTCCACAATATCAAAGATTGCGACACATTCGAGCGCGATTCTCCACAATATCAAAGATTGCGACGCGATTTCCATGTAAAATCCTGACCTTAGTATCATGGAGACAAAAAAAAACATATGGGTCATCCCTAACTATGGTCACATCACAGAGACATCAAAAACCATTACATTTCAATCACAATTAACCCTTTTCTAAAAACCCTTTTCCACCACCTTTTTGAACAACTCGAAAGAACAAAACTTTCCATCAATCTCAAACAAACAGTAACGTTTCACATTCACAACATCAAGTAAAACAATATCAGAATAAAACACAGAAATGTAATAAGGATAACAAAAAGATGAAACAATTTCAGTACCGAAACAAAATATAACAGGACAACCCCATGAAACAAAAACACCGAAACCATAAAAAGTTCAAAACTTTAATGAAACAAAAAAAATCAGAAGAAAAAAACAACCTGTTGAAATGTAAAAGAGAGTAAAGAGAAGGAAGAGAAGAATGCATGGACAATGTTTAAGGAAAGAGAAGAACATCATTTTTTTTTTTTGTCGGAGTTGTGTGACAGTCTCTCTCGTTTCAAACAGAATCAAAGTTGTTGTCTGATCAAAAGACTTGAAGAGAAAAACAAAACAAAAATAAATAAATAAAATAAAAAAAAGTAAACAAATAGGAGAGAGAAAATGTTAGAGAGAGAAAGATACGCGGGGATGCTGAGTCAGAAAGAGTGCTTTGTTGTGTACAGTTGCCAATGTGAGTGAAAATGGTATTTGAATTTGATGTGTAAGAAAAGAAAACCCAAAAAACTAAGTCACTTCCTTATCTTGAAATTTCAACAAATTTTCATACTTGAATATACTTTTCTAGATTAGATTATAAATTTATTAAAAACATGTCATTATTTTATTTATTTATTTTTAAAACTATTTTATGTATAAATATTTTTTGTTTAAATAGAAAAATAATGTATTAAATGTATTTAATATTTGTGATTGATATTTATATATGTATTAATATTTTATAGTGATAATATCTTTTTGTCTTATAAAATGAATCCGTATTTATTCTTGGTAATTTTGGTTTTTCAATTTTCTTTGAATGACTTTTGTCTTTTATCATTTTTCTGTTTTGCAATGAAGGTATATAAGGTATTATATAGTGCAATTTATTTTCTTCTCATTTCTTTTTTTTTTTGAGCTTTTTAAATATTAAATATTGTGATTCCGTTAAACCAGCTCATGTTATTATATATTATTATTATTATTATTATCAAAGTCTCTTTATTCTATATTAAATAGTATTATATTTACAAAAATTTATTTATTCAAAAAATGTTATTTTAAGTTTTAAATGCAATTATAGTTTTTATTTTTCAGTTATATCATCTAACTAATATTTTTTATTTTTATAATTTTTTTTCATTTTTTATTAGTGAAAATTATAATATATCAAAAATGAAGGAAAATAATTTGATAAAAAAATTATTTATTATATTTTTTAATTTATGTGAAAGTGTTATAATAATACTTATTTTAAGACGTAGAGAGTAATAATATATTCTAGTTAATGGAACTTGTTTTTTTAATTTTTTTCTCCTTAACAAACACCAAATACTTAATAAAATATGAACGATGAATTGTTTTCTCCTATTAAAGTGAAGAGTAACTCCAACATACAAAGAAGATTTTTTTTTTAAAAATAACTAATATTTTCAAATTAAATTCTAAAATAATTAATATTCAAATAATTTATCAAACTAATGGTGTTTTAACTTTAAAAAAGTTGTTGTCAAAAAGGAGTAGCCACTCAAAGTGACGCATGCATTGAAATTTTGTACATATGCGACATCCGCTGTGACGATTGCATGTCCATGATGCTACTGCAAGTGGCGCATGCATGCATCTTATAGGAGCATGCGCCACAGGCAGTGGCTATTGCTTTGTTTATGGAATTCTATAAATATGACATCCCCTCCCCATCATTTTTCACACATTTTCTTAGTATCTACTTCAATTTTTCTTCAAAATATCTTCATATATGTGTTCTTATATTCACAAAAGAAATGTCGATTTAATTTATTCGGCATTAAAGCCTCCGATGAAGATCTAACTCTAGAACACAGAGACGTTCGAGCATCTTAATAAGAGCTTGGTTTGTTGGTTAGATAGAGACATTGCAGATGGTGAAAAGATCAAAAGAATTCAAATGCTAATTATGGTGTACAACGACAATGGAGAAAGTCGTTTATGGGACTCAGTTAAAACTTACATGGATGTTCGCTTTATGATGCACAGTTTTGAGGAAATTGTGTTGATGGTTGTAATCGCACAGTTATGTTGTTTAGTCCTTGCATTTGTTTGTCTTGTTGTTTAATTGTTGTTTAAATTATTGTTTAGTTGTTGTTTAAATTGTTGTAACCGAATGTTATGATATTTATGAAATGAACGTTGTTTTCAATATAAAGTACAATGGTTACATATAAAATTATGTTGTTGTACTTAGTCCAACATTAGGACAGTTTGTACGATTGTGTCCGGGATGACGACATGAACTACATAATCTCACCAATTTGTTCGTCGTATCCATTTCGATTTGAATACGCGTGTTGTTATGGTGATCCTTTTTCTTTCTTCACATTTTTTCATTGTGTCAGACTATCTCCCCTTGATATGCAGGTCAATAATCCCCTTTTGATACTGAAGCTAGCAGAAATATAATTGAACGCATTGCACGCTCGAACATACAACAGAGTCGCCGTCGAACTTTATTTATTCCCGAAGGAAAGGGAAAACATCGATAAAATCCGGGGAAAGAGATAACCGGGTAAGGAAGTCAATTATGCAAGAGGGGGGGTATTAGCACCCCTAATATTTGTTGTACTCAACGGGAACCGTTTTGATTGTTCTAAGCTCAAATAGGTGTTATATTTAAAGATTATTCGCAAAATAATAAGGGGAAAGGAAGGAAATAGATAAAGTGTTCGGTGAGGATTATGACCCTCATGCCTACGTATCCTTATAGTGCAATAAGGAATTTAGAGCTTCGTAGTTCATGAAACTAGTGATGGGAGGTGAAAAGAATTTATGATAAATGTATGGTCTGAACAAAAGGATTATGATGTTTGAACTCCAATAAGGGGTGAAAATATGAAACCAATAGTAAAACTGGTATGAACCAACAAGTGAGAGGCATACGACATAATATCACTGTATTGGAATAACCGAAAAGAAATTGAATTAAGTGTTTGATTTTACAACATAAACATCTCTTGATTCACAAGCAGACACTGAATGAAGCTCAAAAGGATAACGTATTTGGCTCAAAGATAATAGTATATCACATGAAGTGACTGAAGGTAGAGTTATGAATGCATCATGGAGATGGACGAAGAGAAATAAATAAGTATGCTTGCGGAGAATTTGAACCCTCGTGTCTACGTATTCTCATCGTGCAATGAGAAAATCAGAGCAATTGTAGTTCAACCTATTACGGTTGAAACAAAGGAAGATATAAGATTGCCAGGGTACACAACCCTTCGAGGCAGAAAAATGAGCGCCAAGGTTCACAACCTGCTAGGCAATGAATCACTACCAGAATTTATAATTCTGAAGGCAAAGAACTGGACTGCCAAGGTTTATCACCTCGAAAGGCAAAGAGAAAGAGTGTCAAGGTCCATAACCTGATAGGCAAGGAGATTCCCAAGAGTCCACCATTCTACAAGGTTACTCAAAGGGATTATCAAGTTCTATAACCAAGTGATAAGGTCTATAACTCCATATGCACAGAAAGAGTTGCTAAGGTTCATCACCTCATGGGGTGTAATACCCCAAAATTTACCCTTCATTTTTTATGGAAGCATACGCTTTACACCTCATGCATGCATTCGTTTTTAGGTCATTCGACATTTTCATTTCATCATGGCAATCGGAATCGGATCCAAGAAGCTTGAACATCATCCAGGACACTTTGTGGGCTCTATTTAGATGATCAGTCAACACAAGGGAAAGACTTGAGATACTTCCAACAGGGGTCTATTCGTCAGTCAAAACGTTAATCTTGAAGGAGCAAAGGTTTGTTCATGAGCTGTCATGCTCGCTAGGCGAAGCCCACGTGTTTTGAAAAAAAAAATAATAAATAAATAAAAGAAAAAATCTTAGACTTGGACCTCTCTCATTTGAGCCCACAGGTCCACAAAAATCAGGTTATAAATACTAGAGTTTCAGTGAAACAAATATTCACATTCTATTCCTATTACCCTGTCTGGGAAAAAGATAGTGAGAGAAGAACCCTAGACAAAACCTGAAGAGACTACCTGACAGAGAACTCAGAGCAGCCTCCAAACCCTGAAGGGAACTCAACTGCACAGAATCACCTCTGCCTCACATAAACCCTAAAGATTGTTTTGTAAACCTCATGGGTGCAACTCAATTTCAATCAAGCTCTCCAATCAGGTTTGCCCTATTCCCATTATTTTACGCCTTCAATTTGAATGTTCTAAATGTGTGATGTATTATGTATGAATGTATAAATAATGCCTTGAATGCTTAATCGTTTAATTTCTGAAGTGTATGCCACAGGGTTTGAGGTTTCTGAAACCATACTGTTATCCATGAAAAACCATATTGTTTTGCTCTAATCTGACTTACGTTTGTCATAGCATGTTTTCTCCTAATCCTTATCTTGTCTCACTAACCCTTTTGTTGAGTTTTTGTGAAGGCTCACATGACTTTTGCAGGGATAGCTCGCTGGATATTCCACTTTGCTTGTGGGATACCATTGGGGAGATTTATTCTGATTGCCCTGTTGGCACATTTACTTTATACATGTTTGTTTTGTATGTGTTCGTATCCCCGCAGGTAGCGCGGTTCCTTCGTCAAAGACTGCCTTTTTGCATGAGCATCACAAACCCTAACCCTTCATTGATTTTTCTTCTCCTAAACACACGTTTACTCCTTCTACTACAGGTGAGTAAGTCTCCAAAGGTCGAGCATCCGGTAGATTGCGTAGTAACGTCATTCGTCTAAAACCCAATTCATAACCCCGTAGTTAGCCGAACTACGGCTTGCTCTGATTCTCATTCCAGATGAGATACATAGGCATAAGACGCGATGTCTTAGCGAGCACAATTACCCTTAACCCCTAGGTCAGCCGAGCTACGAAGACTCTGATTCTCATATTCATATGAGATACGTATGCAGTGGATGCGACATCCACGCGAGTCATTTTCATTTAACCCCTTTTTTGGTAAATAGCACAAGATAAACTCACACCCTTTAGACAAGAACTACAAAAGTGGATCCCGTAGAGTACTACGGATGTGTATGGGTGCTAATACTTTCCCTTCGCATAATCGACTCCCGAACCCAAGATTTGGTTGCAAGACCCCGTCTTGTCTTGTCCTTTTTCCAGGTTTACTTCGAGCGTTTCCTTTCCCTCCTTTGGGATAAATAACGCACGGTGGCGACTCTTCTGTCATTTTCTTTCGCCGATTGTTTTTTCGCACACTGACTTACATCCGACTCCCAACAATAGCAAACGCTAACCAGCGAACACCAAAGTGACTACCAATCGTCACAAATGAACCCCAAGTGAGTGACAACCGTCACAAATGAACCCCAAAGATGATAACCATCATCACAAATGAACCCCAAGTGAGTGACAACCGTCACAAATGAACCCCAAAGATGATAACCATCATCACAAATGAACCCCATAGGCACAGAAAGAGTTGCTAAGGTCCATCACCTCATGGGGCAAAAGAAAGATTGCCAAGGTCCTTTACCTCATAGGCAAGAAAGGTTGCCAATGTCCACCACCTTATAGGTAAGAATGAATTGAATTTCCTGGGTCCATAACCCTACCAGGAAAAAGGGATGCCAAGGTCTATCACCTTATAGGCAGGAAAAGATTGCCAAGGTCCAAAACCTAACAGGAAAAGGAATGAATTGATTGGAAGAAGGTGTACAACCATAAGGTGTTGATAGCAACGATACTTCATCATTGAAGTGTTGAATGGTTGATCCTTGATTGAAGAAGAAGACTTGTCAATTGTATGATTCAAATTGCACTAAAGTCTATGAACAAAGACAAATATCTTGAGCAACCGGGTCATTCATCCCGTACTCAAGGATATTCTAGGCAAGGATAGGAATTCTCCGCTTACTGGGTAGAATACCTAAGAAAAGAGAAAATTCGTTACCGGTTAAAGTGAACATATCAAGGATAAACTCAAAGGAAGAATATGGTTTATATCTACCATTTACTGGGAAGAATACCGCAAATAGGAATTACAACTACTGGCTACTGGGTAGAATACCAACAAAAAAGAGAAAATCCATCATCGATTAAGATGAACATATCAAGAATAAACTCTCTAGGGAAAGAAGGAATTATAACTACCTTTTTACTGGGTAGAATACCAAACATGAAGAATATTCGTCGTCCATTAAGATGAACATATCAAGGATAGACTTGTTGGGGAGACGAAAAACGAATCCGCTGGAGAAAAATCAAAGAAGTAAGTTACCTTTTACCGGTTACTGGGTAAATTAACACATGTAAAGTACTCAACATCAAGAAGGATATTACCAGTTACTGGGTAATAAACTCTTGGGGGACTAAAAGATCTATTTAGGTAAGAACTCGAAGGAAATAGTCAAATAAGACTCAACCCAATGAGGATATAGCTCAAGGGGAGTGGTTCCATCCAGATAATGAACTTGGGAGGAGACTGAAATGACAATCATCCACGAGGAAATAACTCAGTGGGGAAGGATAAAGGATAAACTCTTTCTGCTTAAGGGGCTGACACTCTACAATTGAAGGAGGACAAACACACCAAAATCTGCATGGGGAAATAATATTGCCGAAGCAGGGGATCAAAAGAAATATCAATGCGACAAAAAATGCATAATGAAATATCTGATGTTATGCTTTATGCATGTATACATATGTATATGATTATGCTGACAAACGAGCACAAAGGATACAAATAACGAAGATTTGAATCATCACAACTAGATACTCGACTAATCTCGACGAGATGGAAACACCAACTGGAGAACCTACTAGGGGTGAAAATAAATCACCGAGGAAAATAATATTCAATTCCTGGGGATGACGCACAACCACGACTCAAGGGAGAATGATAATATATTAATCCAAATCAATTCTGGATGAGGAAAGGCATGAAGAACATGCATCCAACCTAAAATGATGTGGATAAAGAGAGATCTGATGAGGATCCTTATCAGAGCAACAAGTCACCATCGTGGGGAATTTTAAGTTAACACCATATCAAATGGGAGACAACCCTACACTGGACGTCATCAAAACTGCTCAGAACCAAATATTGCCTGAAGGAAGAAATCTTTTAATAGAAGATGGAGTTTCGATGGGGTCTCAAGTCACAATAAGAGGTAAAACTCCGAGTGGGGAGAGTCAGGCGATCTATTAGGGATTCCAAAAACATCTTTATGGGGCTTCACTAGAGATACAACAATCTGCCAAGACAAATCAGAGGCCACACGAGGATACAACGATCATAAAAAACATCCTCGAAAGGGAAATAAATTATCAGACTCTCCTTGGAGATTGAGAAATAAACCAATTCCAAGGTACCAAGATATCAATTGTATCTGCAGACTCACGCAGGGGAGAAGTTGTCACGACTATGCAACACATAAATAAATGCGTTGGGGATCTGGAGACCAAATAAAGGTTTCACGATAATCCATGGTTCATTCACCAATATACAAACTGAGAAATGCAAAAACATGAACGCCTCAGCTGGGGAATAATGAATTACAAATGGAACAACACATCAGCTCTACCAAGGATGATAAATTGCTTGAGGAGCGACTCATCGACCAATGCTAAGGAGGAACAACAAACTGTTGTGGAGGATAAACTCACCAGACAACTGCTGGGGGAAGACCACAATACTTCACACATCAAGACTTACCGTTCTTTAGATTGTTGTTGACATTCCTTTTTGAAATCGATTATTCTTAAAATAAATGCCTTATTATTTAAGAAAAATGATTGTTCATTGATTTATTTATTTCAAAATTATCATCATAAAAATTCAATTTTAAAACAAAAACAAATAAGAATACAAAACAATTGGATAAAAGCTCAACTTTATTTAATAGAATGGTAGTCCGCAAATGACGGGACTCCATGGATCTTTACAAAGTTTGAAAAATGGTAATTTACATGGAAAAGGGCTACATTGAATACAATGACCACTACTCTCGCTACTAACTTCGAAATCCAATGTGTGCTTGTCTTTAGTTGAGAATGATAAACCCGAACCAAATGACTGCTCAAACTGCTTCTAAGATCAGAACCGGTCGGATGCAGTTACTTGCAATAATCCCTAACTTTGGCCTAGATTGCCCCAAGGTGGGATACTCAATCTACCTGTATGAGTAGATTGAATCCAAACTCAAAATTCTAAAAATCCTAATCTAATAGTCCTAAGATCAATGAATAAACCCAAGGAAAGAGGTGCAAAATCTGAACATAGAGTGCATAATTAAGTAATATGGGCTTTGTTCCCAACAGAATAAGTCTAAATACAAAGAAGTGTTGTTGGATCCAATATGGCTAGCACCTAATGAAACAAGGGCGTGGAAAGTAAAATATTGCGCTTAATGGCTAAGCCCAACAAAATTTGCAAAGGGAAATGCAAAAATTCGGCAAACTCATTTTGTCTTCTCTACACATCATCTTCCAATTATCAAGTCAAAAAGGAACCACCACCAGAGCTCCGACACCACCGCATCGAAGGCGTTGGAGTTAGCCGAAATCAAGAAAAGGCACCATTTTCCTACTCCTCTTAACCTCTTTTATCCTAATATCTTATCTATTCTAACTAGAAGTTAATCAATTATGGAAATTGAGCAATTAAAGTCAAGAACCCTAAGCACAAAATCTGAAATAAAATGGGGATGAAGGAGAATTAAACCACCAAACCTTGGGCTTTTGATTCTCCACTACACAAGCGACATTGTGGTATCAAAAATTCAGCAAACAAACAAAGATGAAAATTTATTGACCTGTAAGACGGAGGATTGTCTTGGAACTGTTGAAATTTGAAGGTGATGAAGATGAAGTGAAAACCAGAGGTATGCTACTTGGAATCTTTAATCTTCTACTTCTACTATGAACTCCTCCTCTTCAAGAATCAACTCTGAAAAATTCTGGATTGAATTGTTGTTGTTGATGTTGATTATATGAATGTAGAGATGATTGTTAAATGCAAGAGGTTTAACTTAATTGATAATAAACTTCAATGTGAAGCTTGCTCCAATGGTGATTTGAGCTTTAATGTAGGGAGAGGAATTGGAGAAGATGAAGTGAGAGGAGAAAAGTTGAATTTGCAATGAGTAATTTGAGAGAATGATCAAGTTCTGAGCTTTTTTGGTGTAATGAGAGTGATGTGTTTATATAGGTTATAGGTTGGATCAAATGGAGGTTCGGAGTTAGTTTTGATATGGCTTGGAATTTGTTAAATGAGGCCTGGAGTTAGTTGAAGTGGTTGGGACTGTTATGAATAACTCACAAATGTTGAGAAGTTTGATGAATTGAAGTGTCAGGAGCTTGGTTTAATGCATGAATGATATGGTTGATTGCTGCATAATTATGTAAAGATTTCAATGTGTATTGATGCAAACATTGGAACTGGTTTCGAGTGCAAAGGATACTGCATTACTACTGAAAAATGCAGCATTTTGGCCACTAGCAGCAGGTGTAATCGATTACCTAAAACATGGTAATCGATTACCATCATGAAAAATGGGTTTTTTTGGCTACTAGAAGCAGCGTAATCGATTACCCAAACATGGTAATCAATTACCATCATGAAAAAAATGGTTTTTTGGCTACTGGAAGCAGTGTAATCGATAACCCAAATATGGTAATCTATTACCATCAAGTAAAAATGGTTTTTTCCTTTGTTTTGATGCATGAGCTCATGTGTGAGGCATAATGGCTTGGCTTTCTTTGAATGAATGAATAAAATGGAACTAATGGGTCATGGAATGACTTGATCAAATGGACAATGAGTTTGTATCAATGAGACTATAAATCAAAGCATGAATGAATCTTGACATTTTAATAAAATCATGAAAGTAATGGATGAAATGGGAATGAAATAAGACTCGGATCAAATGGATCATGAGGTCAATGAAACATGAATGCAAACATGCCTTGAATCAATCACATAACACCATGAATTAGGGTTTATTAGGTTAAAGTTCAAAGTTGTGTATCAACTCGAGAACTTCAAGCCAAGTGAGAAATCAACTCAAGTGGTGCATCAATGCCATGAACCACAACCAAGGTTCACAAACCTTAAAGCCAAGGACCAGGGTTTTGATGAACCGTAGATCAGAAAGTCAAACCAGCAACGCACCTGAATACCGACTATCCCTGATTAGGGTCTCAAACAAAGCTCAAAGCTCCACATGCAACACCTTAAACAATGGACCCACAATTAGGGTTTAGAAGTCAGGTTAATTACATAGAAGGTCAAACATAAGATCGCATAGGAGCAAAGTCAATAATTAGGGTTTCAGCCCATAAGGTGTGCAATACCACAATCTTCAAGCAAAACCCTTTTTTTTACCAATCATAAATCTTAAATCTATGATGCTTGTTAGCAAGTGTTAATAATGAATGAATGATCCACATGAATGAAATATGAATAAGTCTCAAACCATAAGTTAGATGAGAAGCGAAAAGGGATGACAAATTTTAGGATACAACAAAGATGAAGATGAAAGTTTTTTTCATTTCATGTTTTGTTTGGAAAACTTAAAACACGTGGCATCGTATAAAACGTGAGATTGAACGAATGATTCAGAACAACTGAAAAATAAGACGCAATATGCATCATAAAATTAGACAATCCAAATCCCATATCAACCACAACTTATGAGATGATTTGATTATTATTTTTGTTAAAAAATCTCAATATTACATGCTCTAAGACCTCTTGTACTTTACTATAATAATCAAGTGCTGGACATATCATTTATCCCCATTTTTTTTAGGAGAAAATGTAACATCTAGAGATAAATTGCATTTAGTTAGCGAGAGGCTAAAAAGAATACTAGGAGTAGCATTTTTAAATTAAAAATAAATCAACAAGTACAAAAATTTAAATTAAATTAAAAATTCAACTATCAAAATCAATCCAACGGCCTAGATTTGATGTTGGACCACCCCATAGCTTTCTCTCTCTTCCCACCATTGGTACTTGAGAGAAAACAAGAGGATTATCTCTGAAAAAACCTCACCTATATAAATCCCTAAACCACTCGCACATGCACGCAAACAACAAAAATCCCAATTTTCTATCTTTCCATTTTCAATGTCAGCGTTGGATTATTATCTATCTCCTTCAACAATTTATCTTCATTCTCACACCATCAAATCCAATTTCCACCACTGGCGAAACGCACGTCGTTTTGTCCCCAATTCATCACCCGTTAGGGTTCTTAGAGACGACAATTTGTTGAAAGATTTCGGAAGATTCCATTTATGGAGAGGCTTAAAGCACAATAACACTGATGGATTCAGAAGAGCTGCAACCGGTGGTCAGGAGACCGATTCCGGCGAGAGTAGTGGAGAGAGTAAAGAGGTTGAAGTTGAACCGGGTTCAGGTGGATCCGGTTCGAATCGGAGGAAGGAGAAGCAAGGGAAAGGTGGTTGGTGGTTGTGGTTAGGTTCTTCTAAAACTGGGAAATGGAAATGGCAACCTATGTTGAAAGCTCGACAAGTTGGGGTTTTGCTGCTTCAATTAGGGACTGTGGTTTTTGTTATGATGTTGATTAGGCCGCGAATTCCCTTACCTGGGTCCGAACCGAGATCTTCCACGGTGGTTTTGAGTGTTCCTTATAGTGAGTTTTTGAGTAAGATTAATAGTGATCAGGTTTTGAAAGTGGAGGTTGATGGGATTCGTATAATGTTTAAGTTGAAGTCTGATTTGGAAGGTGGTGAAGTTTCTAGTAGTAATAGTAGTAGTAGGTTGAATCTTGAATCAGAGTCTTTGGTTATGAGTGTTGCCCCGACGAAGAGGATTGTTTATACTACAACTAGGCCTAGTGATATTAGAACTCCTTATGAAAAGATGCTGGAGAATGAAGTCGAGTTTGGATCGCCTGATAGACGTTCCGGTGGATTCTTCAACTCTGATTGGGTAAGAAACCTTTCGTTATTCATGGTTTGTTGTTACTCTTATAATATATTAGAATTTAGCTCCACAAAACTGGTCACTAAGATGAGAAATGAGAGATGTCCATCATTTGTCATTTATAATCAATCATTATGATGAGTGGCCTCATGATTTAGGATAAACTTTGACACTATATTAGAAGTTGGGTTGTACATTTCTCGCACAAAATAAGATTGCAAGGCGAGGGATCTCCATTCTTCACTACATATAGTCACGGTTGATGTTAAGCCCATATCACTATCACTATCTAATGTGACCATATCACCTGTACTGTTATTGTTCTGGAAAGTGGAAACTCAAATGATAAGTTATACTTACCTCAACAATTGAATCTACTTAGGGAGTGTTTGGGACGGGAATTTGGAGGGGAGGGCTTGTTTTTCTTTTTCTAAATTAAACAAGCTATAAAATGTTTCTAAAAATGAATGTAGTGTGATTGAATTGTTATATGATCATATATCTTTCAAGTTTTTAAAATCTCAAATATATATTAAAATATAGACCTAGGTCTAGCTCTCCAAAACCCTCCCAAACAGACCCAAGGTTGATGTTGGAAGGAGGCTGGTGATTTGAGGATTAATGTATATTTGATGTGCAAACCTTTGGAGATCCAAATATATTTAATTGTTTAGACTTTAGAGGCAGCAAGCCTTTGGAGACCCAAAAAGAGAAATAAGAGTAATGGTTCTTTGATTCTTTCTCCAATTACAGTCTTTCTATTAAACCACTTAAAATTGTGTGACTGCTCAATGTCTATGAACTAAAGACTTTCACCTCAAGTCTTTCTTAATTTTTGTAGGATGTACTACTTCACTGTGGACCAAATCTTATGATACTATTTAAAAAGGATAGTTTTTGAAAAAACATAATAAACCCCCTTCCAGTGTTTGAAATCCTACTTTTATCCATCTGTTGACTTTGATAATGATGGTAAATTCTTGGTTTCTTTGCTTACTTTATTATGACATCAGTTGTGGAAATTATCAAGCTGGAGAAATTATAGTTTACATGATTTTTTAGTTATATACAGTAGATTCTGCTCTATGAGAATTTGAAAAACAGTTTCATAAAAGAATTGAATGCTTTGATGTGGTTAATAGAAGTTAATGTTTGGGTTGGCTTCAGGAATTAAACTTGCTTACAGTTCAAAAAATCCTTCAAATCATTTGCTAAATATTCCATATGTTGTAATTTGTTATATTACCAGATAAGTTTCTCTTTTAGTAATGTATTTTGCTAAAACATACAGTTGTGTAAGATGTTTGACTTCTTATGCCAGTTCATTATTAATTTCCGTTGTTTGTTGCGTTAACAGTATATCATGTGACAAGCTGACTTTATTTCTCAATTTCACAGATAGCCATGGTTTTTGTTGCTTTACTGGCGGGGCTTCTCCTTCGTTCTCAGGTGAGTTTGATTTCTTCCCCGTTTATCTTCTCTGCCCTACCCAAATCATTTTTCCTAAACTATTGCAATGATGTCTAGTAATTACATGCTATGGCAGAATACTCGCAAATCAGGAACTTCCACTGGTACAAAATCATCTGGAAAAGGTGAAACAATAACTTTTGCTGATGTTGCTGGTGTTGACGAGGCCAAGGAGGAGCTAGAAGAGATTGTGGTAAGCTGGACTCTCTTCAGCTCATTTTCAGCACTTAAAGTTAGTGGTGCAAATGAGGCTTTCTAGTTTCTATCCTACAATAACCTTCTATTTTTTCATTCAGATTTTTTCTGGTGATATAGGGAAATAATTTTGGTTGTGATGATGCTCACTTGCCAGGAATTTCTTCGAAATCCGGATAGATATGTACGACTTGGAGCTCGTCCTCCTCGAGGTGTTCTCTTGGTGAGATATAGTCAGAGATATATGTTTGTTTGGGGAAGGGATTGTATATGGGAAATGTCTCTTGTCTTGGGGAATATTGTGTTAAAATCCAACAAAACTTTATACTGTATTATACTATTATGTTAACTGTACTTTCTCTTACTTAAATGAGTTTCACCTTGCGAAATACCAGAACACAATTATGTTTCATTGAACTCATCGTTCCAGTAATAAATCTTTGATTAGCTTCCACTTACACCTTTCCTGCATGATTGTGCTTGTACTTCATATGTGGACTATTTATGCCTAAGCTATATGCAATCATATATTGTTATTTTGTGAGTTTGACATGTATGGAGTAAATATTTTTTGGTTTATCTTACAGGTAGGTCTTCCAGGAACAGGTAAGACTTTACTAGCAAAGGCTGTTGCTGGAGAAGCTGATGTGCCATTTATAAGTTGTTCCGCTAGTGAGTTTGTTGAGTTGTATGTTGGTATGGGTGCTTCCCGGGTGAGAGATCTCTTTGCAAGGGCAAAGAAAGAAGCACCGTCCATTATATTTATTGACGAGGTAAGAATATGGACTCTTTTGTTGTGTAAGAAGTTTAGTATAACATTTACTATTTAATATTCAACAAAATCAAAATTTATTTTGGTATGCAGATAGATGCTGTGGCTAAAACCCGGGATGGTAAATTTCACATTGTAAGCAATGATGAACGAGAACAGACCTTGAACCAGTTGCTCACTGTTAGTATTCCTTGTGTTATTTATTTCTTGTGATTATTTGGGAGGCGGGATTATGGAACAATCAGGCTAATATGTTGAAACTATATTGCAGGAGATGGATGGGTTTGACAGCAATTCAGCAGTGATTGTTCTTGGAGCAACTAATCGTGCTGATGTCTTAGATCCCGCACTTCGCCGACCAGGAAGATTTGATCGAGTAGTTACGGTCTGAATTCAAGTTGTAATGCATAAATTCATTTGGTTTTTATAGTGATATAAAAAAAATCTTTTTATATATCTTTTAAAAAATGTCATGTTTTCTCCTTAGGTGGAAACACCTGATAGGATTGGAAGAGAATCCATCCTGAAAGTTCATGTTTCTAAGAAAGAACTTCCTTTGGCCAAGGATGTTTACATTGGCGACATTGCTTCTATGACTACTGGGTTCACAGGGTAATTGTGATATTTCTTTCACATGATATACCTTTCCCCCCTTTAAATACATTGAGAAGATTGGAAGTTTGATCTGACACATGGTATCATTGAAGGGCTGATCTTGCAAACCTAGTAAATGAGGCTGCTTTATTGGCGGGGAGAAAGAACAAAGTTGTTGTGGAGAAAATTGATTTTATTGAAGCTGTGGAAAGGTCAATAGCTGTAAGTAAATGTGTTTTGGATAATATTGATTTCATCCACAATCTCTCTTGGTGGATGTACAGTTGTAATTTATGCTAACAGTTTGTTCAGATTTTTCTGTCAAATCACAATGTTAAAATGGAAAATTCGTTCGGTAAATTGGCTCCTACTTTACCAATTGTGGATAAAAAGACCAAACTACTTGTTCCAGGGCATAGAAAAGAAGACTGCCAAGTTGCAAGGATGTGAGAAGGGTGTAGTTGCACGACATGAAGCTGGTCATGCCGTAGTAGGCACTTCAGTTGCAAATCTTCTTCCTGGACAGCCGCGTGTTCAGGTAGATCATGGAAGATGCTCTGTTCTTGATTTCTTGGCTATTTGAATATGCTGTTGCCATTAAAGACACACTGGTTTTCTTTGACCACTTAAACCTACTTGATTTTTGTGGAATTATCGCACTAATGAACTACTTTTGCGTCCCAATTATAAGACGTTTTGACTCTTTCATGCAAATTAAGAACCATAATTATTGTTGTATGGGAAAGAGAAATTATGCATTACTTTACAATATTGCTCTTTATGAAAGAGAAATTTAAAGAATTGGAAGAAGAAATAATAATAAATAATATAGGGTATGCTGGAAAAAAAAGTCATTAATGTTGCATTGAAATTGTAAATTGACTTATAATTTGGGACAAATTATTTTTTTGACAAAGTGACTTATAATTTGGGACAGAGGGAATATATTTTTATGCTTGAAATTACTCTGATGTTTGATGATTTCTAGTCCACATAGGCTCTGGTTATGAGATTCTTAGTTTAATGACTTGTGACATATTATTTTATTTCCTTTTTCTTTGAGGGAGATGAGTGTACTTTTAATTTATTTCGTTTATTTTATGGTGGGAAATTAGAGCAAATAATATATTTGTTGTGCATGCTTCAATAAGTATAAAACAAATTACAAATCAAAGCATCTTGCTACTAATAGATAAACATTTTATGGACGTATCTATTGCCACTCACTCCTATTTTTCCCACTACTGTCCTACTAATTTATTTATTCTGTGTTTAGAAAATTCCTTTCGATGATTAGTAGTAGTTCCTCCTTATCAAACTAGTAAGTAATAATTTTTATATAATAGTTATATTATAGTAATTTTTGTTTATTTGATAAATATTAATTGTTTTTAATTTCCTAATTACCTAATTACCTAATTATTTTCAGTTATGTGATACTTCTTCTTTTCATTTTTCTTTACAACAAGACACACTATACTCATCTTAATGATAAAAACTGAATAAATAAAATATGGATAGGGATGAAATTCAATTTTGAGGATAAACTGTGAATTCACCACTTAACTGATCTCTTTTAGGGATATTCCAATGCCTTACTGTCTTGTGTATGTTTTTTCAGAAACTAAGCATATTGCCTAGGTCGGGAGGGGCGTTGGGCTTTACTTATATTCCTCCAACAAATGAGGACAGATACTTACTTTTCATTGATGAATTGCGTGGTCGTCTGGTGACCCTTCTTGGAGGACGTGCAGCAGAAGAAATCGTTTATTCTGGTCGAGTTTCAACTGGTGCACTTGATGACATACGGCGAGCAACTGACATGGCATACAAAGCTATTGCTGAATATGGTCTTAGTCCGACAATAGGCCCCGTGTCAATTTCCACTCTTTCTAATGGTGGAATGGATGAGTCTGGGGGATCAGTTCCTTGGGGAAGGGATCAGGTTAAATATTTCATTAACTTGTTTATTTTCTTCAATTAAAAATTCTCCGTATGCTTATTTTAATAATATGGAAACAACAGGGACAACTTGTTGATCTTGTTCAAAAAGAGGTGAAAGCATTGCTTCAATCTGCGCTGGAAGTAGCACTTTCTATTGTACGAATTAATCGTACTGTTGTAGAGGGTCTTGGTGCTCAATTAGAAGGTAACTGTACTTTCTTTATTATATATAGCAGCAGTGTTAGCATTTTCACTGTCTTGTTTTCATCATTTTATATATTTGAATTGCATTTCTTTTGATGCTTTCTTCTTTTGTTATCGTTACTATCATCAGAGATGTTGCTCTTGTAAGCAAGGCTAAATCCAACTTTCTGGTCAAGATTCACATTAAATTGCTGGGTGAAATATGTAATCATGTTAATTTGAAAATACAATAATATCTAGGGGCATTCATGTGTGCTGTTTTTTTCTATGGGATCAATTGAATTTGCATAAAAATTTAGATTGCAGATTTTTAATTTTCAACTTTACCCCAGCAAAATTCTGTAGTCTGATATAATAAAATGATGATGTGAAAATGTCAGGTGCTGTATGCTTCTATCTACTCTATAATAGGCATTATCCATTTATTAATGATGTCAAATCAATATGTTTTTATCTAAGCCATGATGTTGTAAGTTGTAACACTGCTTTATTGCTTGTGTTGTTCAGAAAAAGAGAAAGTAGAGGGTGAAGAGTTACAGAAGTGGTTAAGATTGGTGGTTGCGCCAACAGAACTTGCAATTTTTATGGAAGGAAAGCAACAGACCCTTCTCCCATTGCAGACTGATTCCTGAAACTGTTAAAAGAGTTGTCTATTTATGTGTTTCCGGTGTGAAGTGGAACTTGAGGTATGATTTTTGACACGGTTCAACTAAAGTTAGTGAAATTATATCTCAAATAGCATGCCTTGCAACAACATTGTATATTCCTGTAAGGTGAACTTTGGCATCGTTTTTAGTTTGTGCCAACCTGTTAGTTGTATTTACTCACCATTCACTCAACCGACCACAAGGAAAACAGAGAATATGATTATGAGTAATGGTAATTTAATTTGTATATTGACTATTATTTCAGTCATGTCACAAAATGTAATTAATATATAGTTGTATACATTAATGATTAGGTTAAATATGTGGTCCTGCATCATGTTACACCAAAGTATTTGATTGAAATTGCAAGTAACATTGTTAGTTAAGGAGTCTGTTGTCAATTTCTCACCCATAAATCAAGCTTATCTATCAATCTACAGTTACGTTTGTGCAATTTCTTTCAGATTTTTGCTTATGAATTGATAATCATACCAAATGGGAGAGACAATGCTAGTATGTGCGTAATTGACAGTTCTAGAGTTGAAACTCATGGCAGTGTTAAAAAAGCTTGGAAACTTGTATTTGATTTTGTGTGGTTATTAAACCTGAACTGAAAATCAAAAGAGATACAAAGAGCTCAGCTGTATTACCTTCCGAATTAAATTGTAAGGATTGAAAGCTAAATGGTGCTCGACCATTTTATAATTATTACAATCACATTAATTTATAAATACTATGTTACAAATATTTTTACACTGGTCCATCATAATAATTATATTATTAAAAACGTATTGAAACCAATATCTTTAAAATTACATAATATAAAAATTTAACTCATAAAAATTATCTTTTTATAATAGTTGTATTAATAATATTTTTTTTCAAAACTTAATCCAAATAAACAACTATATAATAATAGAGCAGCAAAATAAAAACAAATAACTAGTGTCGTGTAAAAATTATACGAAACCTTGACATAAAATATACTTATGGTTCATTCTTTTTTTCATCTTAGTTTTTCATTTTAAAATTTAGTATTTTGGTTATCATTTAATAATTTGAGATTTTTGTGATCAGTATATTTTTACAAAGGTGACAATAATTTGACATTATGATTAGAATAAAATATAGAATAATAATATTAACCATTAACATTGACTATTAAGATAAAAAATATAATAATAGTATCAATTAATATCTATAAGTTTATTTAATAATAATATAAATTATTATATATTTTAAAAATAAATAAGTTTAAATTAAATTATAATGAATTTAATTTTTTTATGGAATAAATAAAAAGTTTCAATTTTTTTTTCAATTATGATTTTGTTATATAAATTGTGAGAAATTAATTTCTTAAAATATACCAAAGATATATTTTTTTGATAAAAGAGAGCTAATAAGTTTACCTGCTACTACACCCCTTTAAGTAGTGGTGGCAAACGGGTATGCCCGTCCCGCAAAAGTCGCAGAAAAAATTGGGTGGGGCGGGACGGTCTCATTTAAGGATATGGGCCTAAAACATATGTCCGTCCCGCAAAAAAGTGAGGATGGAACGGGGAAAGCCCGTGGACACTACATTCTTTAAGTCTAAAAATACAAAAGTTTATGTAAATGTTCATGTCCGCAAAAGCCCGCAAAGAAAACGAGACGAGACGGAACAGACACGTTAGAGAGTAAGGCCTAAATCCTTGACCTGTCCCGCACTAAAGTACGGGTCAAACGACATGCCAAACGGGACGAGTCCGTTATGCCACCTCTACCTTTGAGGTCTCTATGTGCCGCGAAATCAATCATGTTATTGTTTTGTTCTTTTAAGTGGTTTTTTGCACCACCTCATTGTCATACTTTTTTCTAGAGCATCCCCATGTCTTTGAAAGTCTCTAAGAATTAGAATTAATCATTTAACCATTTGTCATATCACTCAAAATATCATTATGGTATAATAATCGATGTCAAAAATAAAGTAAAATTATGAAAAAAAAGTTTCATAATCAAATAAAAAATCTTTCGATTCAAGAAGAGAGAAGAGAGAAGGAGAAAACAAAATTAATTTAATGGTTATTTAGTTTAATTTCTTAAATAATTATAATAAAAAAATAACAATCAACCAACTTCTCTAATAAATGAGAGAACAATTTATTTGTAGACTACCAACTAATGTATGTTATGTGTGAAGGTAACATTTATACACCACGTCCACTTTTATTAAGAGAGTAAAAAAAGTGATTTTTTTTATTTAATATTATAAAACATATTATATTTATTTGTATATAATAAACTTTATTTAAAATATGTTGTAATTGCTACGCAATTAATATAGTAATGTAAAATAAACTTCTATTACCATAGTAAAAACTAATACACAACTTAAAATATAAAATTTATAAAAATAAAAACGTATATTTGAAAGGAATAATTTGAAAAAAAATCAATAAATAGACAAAAACATCTTGCTGATATTGACATTCCATTAAACTAGTGTCAAATAATTGGGAAGATAATTACCTATATATCATTGCTTTCTTTTGTTAAAAATCTAAACAAATGATTTAATTGTTAAACAAACTACATGACATTAAAATAATAAAGATTGAGATATACAGCAAAATAGCACACTTGCTCTTTATAATCCCCTTCCTTTCTTTTTATGGATAGTCACAATGAGAGTTAGAGGAAAACATATGAAATTGCATTATATTGCTGCTATAAAGGTTCAAAATTAACATGAAGAAAAAAAGAAAAAAAAAATCAATACCAACTAAACACATTTAAACATATCAAAACATATTATATATTTAAATTTGTATATCTTGAGTTTCAACGACAGAAGAAAAAATATGAAAAATCTAAGTAAAAACTCTATAATTAAAAATCACATCAACATTATGAAAGAAAAAAAACCACTAAATCTCCCTTTCCTCGTATAAACTCTACAATCTTTCCAAGCAAAACAATAACATAAACTCTACCATCTTTATAAACAAAATAATAAGTAGAATCAAATCATAGAAATGTGAAAGAAACATATGGTATATAATAGAAAAAATGAAAAATATAATAGAGATTAATATTCACTACTTTAAGTCCGTTTCTCTTGCTGAATCAATGATAAATTTGTAAAATATAAAGTTGAATGATAAGAAGAAAAAAATATGAAAAAAAAAGAATTGCATGGAAGCCTTCTTAAAAATCTTTGTGTTATTCATTATTCCCCAATAAACACTTCTACTTGTTGTGATGTAATTCAGATTAAAGTGGTTTAATTGTATTTAGTTTATATTTGAGTTTGTATTTGATTTGAATCTCATTTAGTTAATTTATAAAATCAAACGATAGTTGCATTTTGTAAGAGATTTGAACTTTTGCATTTTTGAGATTAAAAAGTTAGTTATGTTGAGAATAACAAGTGTGAGTACTGTGGAGAAGTCTCACATTGGTTAGAAATGTGAAGACTTGGACATTTATAAGTGGGAGAACTCACACACCTATCATCTTAAGGTTTTGAGTGAGTATCTGGTGTGTCTCTCACAAAAGTGTGTTGCTCTTAAAGAAAAATCTTAAAGTGTAAAATACTCCCTTGTGTTGAACCCCCAAATTGACCCCAACAAGTTACACAACTCTCTTTATATCTCTTTCTCCCTCTTTTCTCAAACTGTTCATCATCTTCTTCATTCTTGTGCATTATTAGTGAAAGTTCATTGTTGTGAGATTGATTTCATTTCTGAAATTTGCGTTGAATTGAAGTTTAAATCGAAGAGAGTCACATATCTTTATTCTCAAGGTTTGAGAAACACAAGTGTTAGTGAGAACTAAGTGATTTGTACAAGAATGAAGATGAACGGAGAAAACGGTAGCTTGAACAATAAGCTTCCAGTATTCGACAGAAAAGATATTCTTGATCTCGTCAATGACGGTTACACGCCAGTTGCAGAAAATGCAACAGAAGCGCAAATAACCGCGCAAGGAGAAACGAGGAAGAAAGATCAAATTGCAAAAAATGCAACAGAAGCGCAAATAACCGCGCAAGGAGAAACAAGGAAGAAAGATCAAATTATGTTGTTCTATATCCATCAGTATGTGGATACGAAGGTGTTTGAGAAAATTATTGATTCGACGACGACGAAGGCGACACATGATACACTAGTACGATGCTATGGTAGTGATGCATCAGTGAAGAAGGTCAAACTTCAGTCCCTATGTAAGCAATATGAGAATATCAACATGAAGAACAATGAGAAGGTACCTGATTACATCTCCAGAGTGATTGTGGTTACTAATGAGACGAAGTCTTGTGGAGAAACGCTATATGAACAAGTAATAATTGAAAATGTTTTAAGATCACTTACTTTTTAGTTTGATTACATAGTTGTAGTTATAGAACATTCTAAAGATACCAACACAATAAGAAATAAAGAGATTTAGAGTAGTTTAGAGGCATAACAGTTACGTTTGACTAAAAGAAACTTTGAACAAGAGTTAGAATAGCCTCTGAAAGTCCAGACTCTAAAAGCTTCTTCTGGCAAGAAGAACTAAAAGAAAACATGGTTTGAGAACAAGAAGAAGTATGATGGTGGTGTTCAGAATTAAAAAACCTTAAATTCTAATAAGAAACATTAGAATGTTCAGAAGGGAAAAGAGAAGTTTGACAAGAGAAAGGTTCAATGCTACAGTTGAAATAAGTTTGACCATTTTGCTGCTGATTGTTGGCCAAACAAGGTTAGTAAGGGTGAAGAAGACAACAACCATAACAAATTTTGATGATCAACACCTTGCTCCTCCATCATAGTCGTGCACGAATCCGACAACATCCTCCGTCAAAATCATCTCCATCATCGATAATATCTTCTAAAGTTGAGAAAAAGGCACAAGTAGGGGGGATTTGAATTGTGTATAGATTCTTTTTCACTTTTAATGAACAACTTTAGATTCTAAACAAGTTCAGAGCCTGATATCAGAGTGCTAATAGCAGTGGAGTAATAATAAAGTTCAGAAGCAATAAACAAATCAACACACAAAGTTTATTCTGGTTCCTCTCCTAAACTGAGAGTAGTCCAATCCCCTTGTCACACAAGAGATTTTTACTATAATCAATCCTGATTATAACTTTGCTCAATCAATCCAAAAAGAGACTTCACTGCTCAATTAATCCTAAAAGAGACTTCCGCTCAAGCAATCCTTCAAGAGACTTCTGCTCAATCATACATGAAAGATACTTTACTGCTCAAGCAGACATGCAAGAGACTTCACTGCTCAAGAAACCTTGAAAAATACTTCGTCTATTTTAAACAAATAGTTTAGTAGAAATAATTACAACTATACTTTGATAGATGATCAGAAATATAAAAGTATTGCAACAACTACAATATTTCTAAACACTTAAGATTTCTAAGATATATAAAGATAATTGTAAGAACAAAAATTGTTCTACAACAGATTCCTTGATTTTGATGATAACAAAGGATGAAACCAAAAATGGCACCCTAACGAAAAGTTTCTAAGTGTTCAGGGTTCTAAAGAAAGAAGGAAGAAATCTGATGATGTCATCAGATACAAAACCAGATCAGATACAAATCATCAAATGATCAGAAGCATCTGAAGTGAAAACAAGTTCAAGAAAGTCTAACTCTGAGCAAAACAACAAGTATAAGAAGCATCTGAACAAGAAGTAGCTCTAGAAGTTCTGACTCTGAACAACGCTATCTCTAAGCTCCAGAAGTTATCAGCGCTATCTGAAGAAACTATCTGAACTCACAAGAGATTAAACATCAGAAGCAAGATTCCAAGACTCTCCAGAAACACAAATACTCTGAGCATGGAACTGCTAATCATGAAAGAGTAACGTTAAAGTCAAGTAAAGATTTGCAAATGGTTTTCCTAATTAAGAAAGAGACGTTAATCTCCAATTTCAATAAAGAAGATACTACTTGTGGTAAGTAGTCATTTCAAGGAGAAAAAGTTATCCTGCAGAAGCTGTTTATGTTATGGCGTAAAATCATCTTATTACTCATCAGTTTCAACTACTACCTCATTGATCTATATAAAGGATTGCAAATCAACATTCAGCAACTACTACACATACAAGGAAAAATCATACTGAAACATCAACACAAGAAAACCCTCTTGCTCTCTAAGATCTTCACGAAGCTTTTGCTTATTACGTGAAAAACTCTTGTTCTTACTATTGTAATATCTGCTTTCTTAGAAGCATTCTAGATTACATAAATCTTTTATCTATTGTTTGTTGATTTCCTCAAGTGACTCTGTGTAGTCTGTATACTTGAGAGGGCTAAGAGATTTTTATCTTAGACGTTGTTTGTAATCTTTCAAGATTAGTGGATTAAGTCCTTGTTGAAGGAGAAATCACCTTGGCCGGGTGGACTGGAGTAACTTTGTGTTATAAGCGAACCAGTATAAAATCATTGTGTGGTTTTCATTTTGAAAAGCGCTTATTTTTCCAAACAATTCAAACCCCCCCTTTCTTGTTTTTCTCACCTTCAATTGGTATCAGAGCTCCGGCTCTGTTATTGATTTTCTAATCAAACACTTAACAGTGTAGAGAGATCCAGTACGAGAAAAACCATGGCCCACTCAAATGAAAGAGATAGTTACAATGCTAAGCCTCCTGTTTTTGATGGAGAGAAATTTGATTACTGGAAAGATAGAATCGAAAGTTTCTTTCTTGGTTATGACGCTGACCTCTGGGACATTGTCACAGATGGATACACACCTCCAGTCTCAGAAAATGGAGCTGAAGTTCCCAGAAATAAGATGTCAGAAGATCAGAAACGTATCTTCAAAAATCACCACAAGGCCAGAACAATACTTCTAAATGCTATATCATACAACGAATATGAAAAGATCACCAACAGAGAGACAGCCAAAGATATACTTGACTCTCTGAAGATGACTCATGAAGGAAACTCCCAAGTCAAAGAGACGAAGGCTCTGGCGCTTATCCAGAAATATGAAGCCTTCAAGATGGAAGATGACGAAGCTATAGAGGCTATCTTTTCTAGATTCCAAACTCTTATTGCAGGTCTCAAGGTGCTAGACAAAGGATACACAACTGCAGATCATGTTAAGAAGATAGTCAAAAGTCTGCCAAAGAAATGGAGACCTATGGTTACTGCTCTGAAGCTGTCAAAGGATCTGAACAATATCAGCCTTGAAGAACTTGTCAGTTCTCTCAGAAGCCATGAGATAGAACTAGAGGAAGATGAGCCTCAGAAAAGGAACAAGTCCGTAGCGCTAAAGTCCAGATCTGAAAGACGGAAACCTGACAGAACCAAAGCTCTCCAGGCAGAAACTGAAGATGCTGACGACTCTGAACCAGAAGACTCTGATGATGAAGAAGAGTTGTCCCTACTAACCAGAAGAGTTAAGCAACTCTGGAAAAAGAGGAACAACAACTTCAGAAGGCCAAGACCCAGAGGGGATCGATCTGAATCAACTTCAAAAGGTAAATCTAACAAAGATATTACCTGTTATGAATGTAAAGAAACAGGTCATTACAGAAATGAATGCCCCAAGCTAAAGAAAGACAACCCTAGAAAAGAAAGCTTCAAGAAGAATACCTTCAGGACAAAGAAAGGACTGATGGCTACCTGGGATGATAGTGAATCTGGATCATCAGAATCTGACTCTGATGAACAGGCCAATGTGGCACTTATGGCTACCACATCCAGGAGTAGCTCAGATGAAGAATCTGAAGAGGTATTTTCTGAACTTTCCCGATCTGATCTAGAATCTTGTTTGTCAGAAACTCTTAGCTCATATCAGAAATTAAAACAAAAGTTTAAAAACATTAAAGGCTGTCTTAAAGCAAAATTTGAAGATTGTGGCGAGCTTGAGATGACAATTCTAACACAAGAAGATACAATTAAATTGTTAACATTAGAAAGAGATGGAGCAAAAAGAAAAAGCTTAGAATTAGAAGAAGCGTTATCTCAAACTCCACAAACTTCAAATGCAATAATTTATAAATACGAAGAAGCCTTTCAAGAATTTCTGAAAAATGGGATAGATAGGAGTATTATGGCATCCATGATTTATGGAGTTAGTCAGAACAATAAAAAGGGAATTGGGTATGATTCTAAGGAAGATAAAACTTCTACCAGTAACCAACTTAAGTCTCCCTTTTCATATCATTACACACACACACAAGAACAAAAATTTAAAAATGCTAGAAAACCCAAAGTTATAAGAAACTCTGGGAAAACTAATCTGAAAGGACCCAAGAGATTCTGGGTACCAAAAGATAAGATTGTGTATGTTGCAGATATCCTATGCAGCAAAGTTCAGACACCAGTCATGGTACCTGGACTCTGGATGCTCGCGACACATGACGGGAAGAAAGTCTATGTTCCAAAGTCTGGAACTTAAAGATGCTGGATTTGTAGGCTTCGGAGGAGATCAGAAAGGAAAGATCAGAGGCTCCGGAACTATTGGTAATGGTACTCTTCCCTCTATATCTGATGTTCTTTATGTAGAAGGATTAATGCATAACTTGTTATCCATAAGTCAATTAAGTGATAACGGTTATGATGTAATCTTCAATCAAAAAACATGTAAAGCCATTAATCAGAACGATGGCTCTGTCCTTTTCACAGGCAAGAGGAAAAACAACATTTACAAAATAAATCTTTCTGATTTAAAAGATCAAAATGTTAAATGTCTAATGTCAGTTCACGAAGAGCAATGGGTATGGCATAGACGCTTGGGCCACATTAGCATGAGGAAACTTTCTCAGCTAACTAAACTCGAGTTAGTCAGAGGCCTACCTAAACTGAAGTTTTCTTCAGATGCTCTGTGTGAAGCTTGTCAGAAAGGAAAATTTTCAAAAACATCTTTTAAAAAGAAAAATGTTGTTTCTACCTCTAAGCCTCTGGAACTTCTTTACATTGACTTATTTGGTCCTGTGAAAACAGCATCAGTTAATGGAAAGAAGTATGGACTAGTCATTGTTGATGATTACAGTCGTTGGACATGGGTAAAATTCCTAAAGCACAAGAGTGAGTCTCACTCTGTATTCACCAGTTTCTGTTCCAAAGTGCAAAAAGAATTTGACTCTAAAATTATTAGAGTCAGAAGTGATCATGGTGGAGAATTTGAAAACAAAGATTTTGAAGAATTATTTGATTCTAATGGAATATCCCATGATTTCTCCTGCCCTAGAACTCCACAACAAAATGGAGTTGTAGAGAGGAAGAATAGGACACTCAAAGAGATGGCCAGAACCATGATCAATGAAACTAATGTAGCAAAGCACTTTTGGGCAGAAGCTGTAAATACAGCGTGTTACATTCAGAATAGAATCTCTATAAGACCTATTCTAGAAAAGACTCCCTATGAACTGTGTAAAGGAAGAAAACCAAACATTTCATATTTTCATCCTTTTGGATGTTCTTGCTTTATATTAAATACTAAAGAACATCTGAACAAGTTTGATTCCAAAGCACAGAAAGGTATTATGTTAGGATACTCAGAACGCTCTAAAGGCTACAGAGTATACAACACAGAAACCAAAATTTTGGAAGAATCAATTCATGTCAGATTTGATGATAAGCTTGACCCTGAAAAGTCAAAGCTAGTTGAAAAGTTTGCAGATTTGGAAATCACTCTTGTAGAATCTGATAAAACTCCAGAAGCAACTGTCACTCAGAACTCTGAAGAAATTAAATCTCCAGAAATCCCAAAGAAAGTCAAAAGTCGTATCAATGTATCTGAAGATTTGATTCTGGGAAACAAGGACGAACCTGTCAGAACCAGATCTACCTTCAGGACTTCTGAAGATACTACTCTGGGACTAGTGTCTCTGATTGAGCCTACGTCTTGTGATGAAGCACTTCAGGATAACGACTGGGTGGCAGCTATGCAAGAAGAATTGGATCAATTCTCAAAGAATGATGTCTGGGATCTCGTTCCTAAACCCAGAGGCACTCATGTCATTGGAACCAGATGGGTTTTCAGAAACAAGCTGAACGAGAAAGGAGAAGTTGTCAGAAACAAAGCTCGACTGGTAGCTCAAGGTTACAGTCAACAAGAAGGTATTGACTATAATGAAACCTTTGCTCCAGTCGCGAGGTTAGAATCTATTCGTCTTCTTGTATCTTTTGCTATTAATCACTCTATCAAATTATATCAAATGGATGTCAAGAGTGCATTTCTTAATGGTTATATTTCAGAAGAAGTGTATGTCAATCAACCTCCAGGCTTTGAAAATTCAAATTTTCCAGAACATGTTTTTAAACTTAAGAAATCCTTATATGGACTCAAACAAGATCCCAGAGCTTGGTATGAACGATTAAGCAATTTTCTTCTGGAACAAAATTTTATCAGAGGGAAAGTTGATTCTACACTCTTCTGTAAAAACCTTAATAATGATCTCATGATATGTCAGATTTATGTTGATGATATTATTTTTGGTTCTGCTAATATCTCTGTTTGCCAAGAATTTTCTAAGTTAATGCAGGCAGAATTTGAGATGAGTTTAATGCAAGAACTAAAGTTCTTTCTGGGAATTCAAATTAATCAAACTTCAGAAGTCACGTACGTCCATCAAAGTAAATATATTAAAGACGTTCTGAAGAAGTTTGACATGACTGAATGCAACTCTGCAAAAACTCCCATGCACCCAACTTGCATTCTGGAAAAGGAAGAGGTAAGCAACAAGGTTTGTCAGAAGCTCTATCGAGGTATGATAGGCTCTCTTCTCTATCTGACTGCTACTCGTCCTGATATTCTCTTTAGTGTCTGTCTTTGTGCCAGATTCCAATCAGATCCTAGAGAATCTCATTTAACAGCAGTTAAGAGAATTCTTAAGTATCTGAAAGGAACTCCTAACCTGGGCCTGATGTATGAGAAAACATCAGAGTATAGACTCTCGGGTTATTGTGATGCAGATTATGCAGGAGATAGAATAGAACGAAAAAGCACTTCTGGAAATTGCCAGCTTCTGGGAAACAATCTGATATCCTGGGCTAGCAAAAGACAATCAACAATTGCTCTATCAACTGCAGAAGCAGAATATATCTCAGCGTCACTGTGCACAACTCAGATGCTCTGGATGAAGCATCAGTTAGAAGATCTGCAAATCTTTGAGAGTAACATTCCTATCTTTTGTGATAATACTGCTGCTATTTGTTTAAGTAAGAATCCCATTCTACATTCCAGAGCCAAACACATTGAAATAAAACATCATTTTATCAGAGACTATGTTCAGAAAGGGATAGTAACATTGAAGTTCATTGATACTGAACATCAATGGGCAAATATCTTTACTAAGCCTCTAGCTGAAGATAGATTTCTTTTTATCTTAGAACATCTGAACATTAAAAATTGCCCTGAGTGAAGCATGGCTCTGAAAATGTAAAATGAGACTCTGATAAAAACAAATACACTTCTGCCTCTGACTCTGATACTTCTACCAGTTAAGAAGATATCTGAGTTAGAAATCTCCAGGAACAAACCCCTTGGTATTCCTGAAGATCAGATACATCAACACGTGGAGCTCTGAGCGTCTAACCTTAGAACTTCTAGACAGCTGTCAAAAGAAATTCAAAAGGCAGACGTTTGAGTTCTCCTCGAGCAGTGTGCGTACTGTGGGATTAGACATTCATTAATTAGCTGTAATCATTTTTCCCCCAAGCGTGCTTACTTGAGCGTTGTGCTAACGCAATTTTATGTGTCGTTTTGCATGTGTTTCACCTAGAGTATATAAACACGTTTCTCACATTTCACACACTTATCACTCTCACTCACTCTAAAACCCTAAACCCTCTCTGAAGCATTCTCTGCAAGTTCTTCATCTTCATCAATCTTCATCTTCTCCTTCACCATGGACGCTCAACAACAACAAGTCTTTAACTTCTCTCAAGAAATGGAATCAAGTTCTACTGCTCAAACCTCAAGCATTCCAACACCAACGGTTACAGGCGTCACCATAACCCCTGTTTACAAAGAACCCCATGTTCTTGACCGTGAACGCCATATTAACCTTTCAACCCCTTTTGAAGGATTGGACGTGTTGTGTGAATCACTAGTTGATTTCGACAACTTGAAGAGAAATGACGTTGATCTTACTGAAGAGCTTCGTAAACAAGGATGGGAAAACTATTTCCAAAGGCTTTATGGTCCTGTTTACCCTCTTCTCATCAAGGAGTTCTGGAGGTTTGCAGATGCAGATGACCACTTCATCGTCTCATATGTTCTGGGGGTGAAGATTGTTATCACTGAAAGGTCAATTGCCTCCCTGTTGAACATGGAAAGAAGTGGAGGAAAAAGGATTTACAACATCCCTCCTAGGTCAAAGCGCATTACTGAAGTAATCAACCCAACAATCTTCAAACCCAACATTGAAGGAAATCCTTCAAAGAACAAGGAGCTGCATCAGAACCTCAGAGTGTGGCTGAAGATTATTCTGGGAACTATTCACCGCCGTCCAGCCTCTAACTCCTCTGACTACATCAATGCAGACCAGAAATGCATTCTGTACTGCATTCAGAAGGGTGTGAAGATCTGCCTCCCTGCTCTCCTTTTCAGATATCTGAGAGATTCTGTCAGAGAAACCAGAAATAATATGAAGCCCAGATCCTACATCCCTCTGGGAAGATTGTTATCTGATGTCTTCATTGAGAATGGGCTGGTGGATCATCTGGAGAAGGCCAAGCTGATGCTAGATCTGGCAATAGATGTTGGGAAGCCTCTGAATGCCAGAAATCTCAAGAGTATGGGGATAATTAAGAAGATTCAAGTCAGACCCACTCTGGACACATCCTGGGATTGTTTGAAAGATCAGAGGAAGATGCCTCATGGCCTTGCCAGGTTCTTCAAAAATGAACCCAGAGATGCTGTTGCTATCTATCTTCAGCGTCTGCTGGATGATGGTGTTGACATCTCTGATTTCAGCCTCGACGACTGTCTGGATTCAGAAGAAGACTTCGTCAGATACAAGAGAGGTCTCTCTGAGAAGAAGATAGCACCTCCGGCAAAGAAGGCAAGAATTGAAGAAGCTTCTGGAAGCAGATCTTCAGCTCCTCTGAATATATCTACTGGTACGTCTGTTCCTTCTGTTACCACTAATCCTCTGATGGCTTCTTCTAACCTTCTCTCTTCACAACCTATTTTTACTACCTCTGAAATCCCACCTTCAACCACCAGAACCTCCCAACCTTCACCAGTTCTAAATGTAGCCCGTACTTTCATACCTCCCTCTAAACCTGCACAAACTCACCAAAGCACTTCCTCTTCATCATCCTCAGAACCAGAATCACCCCCATATGTTTCCATCTCTTCTGACCCAGAATATCCTGACCCTGATTCCCCAACCATAGCCACAATTTATGCTCATAAACTTGCTTCACAACAACAAACACAAACACAATCTGAAGCAACTTCACCTCCACCACAATAAACAACCACCATACCTTCTGAAACTCAACCCTCTGAACCCCACACCTCTGATATCACCCCACCAAACATCTCCGCTGCACCTGAAGCTGAAACTGAACCCTTAGATTTAAACCCTCTTTACGCTTCACCCCAAACATCTGAACCTCAACTAGAAGCAGAATCTGAACCCCAACCTGAATCAGAATCTGAACCTCACACATTAAATCTCAGCCCTCCAAACTCTCCACCTCATACCTCTGAACCTGAACCTGAACCTGAACTTTCTACACCTACCCTTGAGGAAGCCATCATACAGGTAGCAGAAGCTTCAGTACAAAAGGTCAAGTCTCTGACCACTAACTCTGAAATCAGTGATGATCCTAAATCTGTAAGGACACACTGGAACAGAGTCATTGGCTGGATGACCTCTGAGTCTTTTAGACTGAAGAGCATATCTGAACAAGTCAGAAATGGCTACATCAGAGATGCTGAGGTAAGACTCCAGGAGAGACTTGCCAGAGAAGCTGAAGCCAGAAGGCTGGAGGAAGAGAGATTGGCCAAGGAAGCTGAAGAAGAAGCACGAAGACTGGAAGAAGAAGAAAAAGCTCGTCAAGCTGAAATCCTAAGGGAAAAGGAAGCTGAAGCTAAGGCTCTGGCGGATGCAGAAGCACAAGCTGCTACTGAAGCTGAAGCTCAGCAGGCTCTGACTCTGGGGGAGTCCTCTTCTGTGATCCCTATGGTTCTTCAGACTCTGAAAGAACTTAAGCAAGATCAGAATGAACTCCGGGCCAGAATGGACAAGCAAGATACTGTCAACGACAACATCCAGAATATGCTTGCAATGTTGCTTCAGAGAATGCCTCCGCCTCCGAACCCTTAGGCACTTAGGATTTTATTTATTTTGCTTGCCTGTTGTTTCTGTTTCTTGCCTTCTCTGGATCTGATGTTTTCTTATTTTTTTGTTGCCTTTGTGCTTCTATTTTAATACAATGTTTTTCTCTTCCATTATTTATTTTTTACTATGTCTTTTTGATTCTGACAAAAAGGGGGAGAAGTCATTAATAGCTCTGATGAAAATATTGTCTAATACCTTAAGCATTCTGCAACATATTTCTCTTAAAATAAAATTATCTAACTTGGACTTAAGAAATTGCAGAAAGTTTCGGAAACCTCTTTACTTAGAAGCTCTGGTAAGAACTTCTGAACTCCCTAGCACTAACTCAGGGGGAGCTTGTAACACCCCGATAATAATAAAGTAATTATTTGAATTGAGTTAATAATTTAATTATTAATTTAATTAAATAATTGGAAATTTTATTATTATTATTTTTTTGAATTATTATTATTTTGGGAATAATAATTATTGTTTGGAAAATATATATATGTTGGAATTAAGGAAAAAGTCCCATTGGGGGAGTAAAAACATTTCACGTGAAAACAGAGAAAATCGTGAAAAGGGAAAAGGGCAGAGAAGAGGTGAAAGGAGCTGAAGAGCAAAGGTTGAAGAACGGAAAGGCTTGAAGCTCAAAGATTCGCCGGATTGTTAAGGTAAGGGGGGTTTATCGTCGATTAATGGGTATTTTGGGATAATATGTCATGGGTAGTGATAAGCCGTTAATTTGACCCTAATTGGGATTTGTAAATGTTGAAATGTTGTTGGATGAACTGTGCTGAAAGTTGAAATTAAATCGGTATTTGTGTGAGTAATGTTTTCCCGATCGTATAGCTTTTTACGGAATCGGAATCGGAGGTCCGGAAGTCCTCCAACGGCGAAATTCTGCATTCTGCCGTGTGTTAGCGCAGGAATGGTTGTTGGTCTGCGTTAACCGGTTAACCCAGGGTGTTAACCGGTTAACACTGTATTGAAATGTGAAAATATTGAGTTTTTGCCTGCGTTAACCGGTTAACCCAGGGCGTTAACCGGTTAACGCTGTTGCGTTTTGCCAGAAAGTGAGTTTTGCCTGCGTTAACCGGTTAACCCAGGGCGTTAACCGGTTAACACTGTTGCAGAGTGAAAAATTATTGTTTTTAAATGTGGTGTACCTAATTGAGGGTTGGCCTATGTTGCCTATGGTGTAATAGGGATAAATTCCCGCTGTTTTGAGCAGTATATGAAATATTGAAATGTACTAATATTGTGGTTGTTGTTTGGCATAATCTGACATGCTTATGTGATGAAAGATTGATGATGTATAATGATGTACATGATGCTGTGAATGTATATATTATGCATGTATGTGTGAATGGACTGTTGTATGGCTCAGAGTGTGAGCATATGTTTATTCTTGAATTACTGTTGATGTTGCATTGCTAGATGATTAGCATGCATGGCATAGCCTTCGGGGCTGTAGCTAATTCCCATAGTGAGGAATTAGTGAGTGAACCATTGTGGGTTTGTTGTTGATGTTTGCATACTAGATGATTAGTGTGCATAGTCTAGCCTTCGGGGCTGTAGCTGATTCCCATGGTGAGGAATTAGTGAGTGAGTCACTAGGTCTCAAATGAGTGGGACTAGTGAGCTTAGTAGCCGTATCTGGAGGGATCGGTGAGCTTGAACTATATGTTCAAGAATAGTCGGTACCGCATGTGTAGAGTCTCATTGCATAAAAATATGTATGGCGTATAATATGAATGGATGTGTTCCAATATTATACGTGTGTTGTGTTGTTGTAAGTATGATTTGAGATTATACTGGTATTGTACATTGATGTTGAGTATGATGTTTAAGCCAATGAGCTATTACTGAATGTGTATTGCAATTAGGGTGATTGATGTGTTAATTACTTGGCATTACATGTTGTTTTATAATGCTTATTATATTGATTGAGGAACTCACCCTTACAACTATTTTTTTCAGGTAACAAGAAATGAGTTGAGTAGAAGCAAATGCTTGGAGTCTAGTGTAGTCTCCCTAGTGGGTCATGCTCTGATAGATGTAACATCGGGCGGGAACACTTTGATTTTTATTGTTGTTGTTGTTGAACTAAATTACATGTGATGTTACATGTTTTGCTTGATTGAGTTGATCTATATCCGCTGCGTAATTGTGCAAATACTTTATATTTAAATTAACTAAAAGAGCATGATTGTTATATTGTTTAAATGGTGTGGAATGTTTGTGTGACACCCTTGGTGCACTATTACTCTGATTATATGTTTATTATTTTAATTAATTTTTTGGGGTATTTTAGTAGGGTGTTACATTAGTGGTATCAGAGCATAGTCGGTCGTGTCGAGTCGTAATTATTCTGTTTTCCCTGTACGGGATAGGTGTTGTGTAACCCTATCAGTACTTATTGTTTTAGTTTGTTGGGTTTTCAGAATAGAGATGGCTGGAAGAGGTAGAGATGATGCTGCGATTGCTGAGGCTCTGGGTATGCTGGCTGGAGTACTTGGAGGGAATCCAAATGTTGTAGGAATGGGAGCTGCTCGTCAACTGAGTGAGTTCCAGAAGAACAATCCTCCAATGTTCAAGGGAGCATACGATCCAGATGGTGCTCAGAAGTGGTTGAAGGAGATCGAGAGGATCTTCAGAGTAACTGAGTGTGCTGATAACCAGAAGGTCAGGTTCGGTACACATATGCTGTCAGAGGAAGCTGATGATTGGTGGGTTGCTACCCGCATTGAGTTGGAATCTGCTGGGAATGCTGAGATTACTTGGGCTGTGTTCAGAGAAAGATTCCTGAGAAAGTATTTTCCAGAAGATGTCAGAGGAAAGAAAGAGATAGAGTTCTTGGAATTGAAGCAGGGTAACAGGTCGGTTACTGAGTATGCTGCGAAGTTCACCGAGCTGTCAAAGTACTATACTCCCTATAATGAAGCTGCTGGAGAATTTTCGAAATGTGTGAAGTTTGAGAACGGGTTGCGTCCTGAGATCAAACAAGCTATTGGATATCAGAGGATCAGGGTGTTTTCTGACTTGGTTGACTGTTGCAGAATTTTTGAACAGGATTCCAAGGCTAGAGCAGAGAGCTATCAGCAGAGGTTTGATAGGAAGGGTAAGAATCAGATGGATCGTGGAAAACCGTATGCAGCTGGCAAAGGTTTTCAGAAGCAGAGTGGGATGAAGAGGCCTAGTGGGGGAGACTCTAGTGCTCCTGCTAAGTGTTATAGATGTGGTCGGGCTGGACATCGTGTTCATGAGTGTACCAGTGCTGAGATGAAGTGTTTCAAGTGTGGGAAAGATGGTCACTTGGCTGCAGAGTGCCGATTGAAGACTGTAACTTGTTTCAACTGTGGAGAGTTGGGTCATATCAGTCCCCAGTGTCCTAAGCCGAAGAAGGAGAATCAGTCAGGAGGCAAGGTTTTTGCTCTATCAGGTTCTGAGACTTCTGCAGATGACCGTTTGATCAGAGGTACGTGTTATATTAATGGCTTTCCCCTTATAGCTATTATTGACACAGGTGCTACTCATTCTTTTATATCTGTGGATTGTGCTGTGAAGCTTAAGTTAGAGATATCTGAGATGCGTGGAAGTATGGTGATTGATACTCCTGCAAAGGGTTCAGTGACTACTACTTCGGTTTGTTTGAGTTGTCCTTTGAATATTTTTGGTAGAGATTTTGGGATAGACCTTGTGTGTCTTCCATTAGTGCAGATTGACGTTATCTTGGGTATGAACTGGTTGGTGTTTAACCGAGTTTATATCAACTGTTTTGATAAGACGGTGATATTTCCTGAGATTGAGGAAGGGCAGAGTCTGTTTCTATCAGCCAGGCAGGTGAATGAGGAAGTGGCAGATGGGGCAGAGTTGTTTATGCTGTTGGCAACTTTAGAGGCTAAAGATAAACTGGTGATTCGTGATCTAGCAGTGGTGTGTGACTTTCCTGATGTGTTTCCGGAAGAAGTGAATGAGTTACCGCCAGAGCGTGAAGTTGAGTTCTCGATTGAATTGGTACCTGGTACTAGACCGATATCGATGGCTCCGTACCGTATGTCTGCTGTTGAGTTAGCTGAATTGAAAAGTCAGTTGGAAGATTTGTTGGATAAGAAGTTTATTCGTCCAAGTGTGTCACCGTGGGGTGCACCAGTGTTGTTGGTTAAGAAGAAGGAAGGTACTATGAGGTTGTGTGTGGACTACAGGCAACTGAATAAAGTGACGATCAAGAATCGGTATCCTTTGCCGAGGATTGATGATTTGATGGATCAGTTGGTTGGTGCGAGTGTGTTCAGCAAGATAGATTTGAGATCTGGGTATCATCAGATACGTGTGAAAACTGAGGATATTCAGAAGACTGCTTTCAGAACGAGGTATGGACATTATGAGTATTCTGTAATGCCTTTTGGTGTGACTAATGCGCCTGGAGTATTTATGGAGTACATGAATAGGATTTTCCATCCGTACTTGGATCAGTTTGTTGTGGTGTTTATTGATGACATTTTGGTGTATTCGAAATCTGAAGAAGAACATGCTGAGCAATTGAGAGTGGTTTTAGGAGTGCTGCGAGAAAAGCAGTTATTTGCTAAACTGTCTAAGTGTGAATTTTGGTTAGAAGAAGTTAGTTTTCTTGGTCATGTGATTTCAAGAGGTGGTGTTGCTGTTGACCCTTCTAAGATAGAAGCGGTATCTAAGTGGGAAGCTCCGAAGTCTGTTGCTGAGATTCGAAGTTTCCTTGGTTTGGCTGGTTATTATAGGAAGTTCATTGAGGGATTTTCTAAGTTGGCGTTACCGTTGACGATGTTGACTAGAAAGGGGCAAGCGTTTGTTTGGGACTCAAAATGTGAAGAAGGTTTCCAAGAGTTAAAGAGAAGGTTGACTACTGCTCCTATTTTGACGTTACCGAGATCGTCGGAACCGTTTGAAGTTTACTGTGATGCTTCATTGTTGGGTTTGGGTGGTGTGTTGATGCAGAATAAGCAGGTTATAGCTTATGCTTCGAGACAGCTGAGGGTTCATGAAAGGAACTATCCGACGCACGATTTAGAGTTGGCAGCTGTAGTGTTTGTTTTGAAGTTGTGGAGGCATTACTTGTATGGATCAAGATTTGAGGTTTTCAGTGACCATAAGAGTTTAAAGTATTTGTTTGATCAGAAAGAGCTGAATATGAGACAGAGGAGATGGTTAGAGTTTCTGAAGGATTATGATTTTGGTTTGAATTACCATCCGGGTAAAGCAAATGTAGTGGCTGATGCATTGAGTCGGAAATCATTACATATGTCTATGTTAATGGTTAAGGAATTGGATTTAATTGAGCAGTTTAGAGACTTGAGTTTGGTGTGTGAGAGTACTCACAACAGTGTTAAATTGGGAATGTTGAAGTTAACGAGTGGTATTATGGAGGAGATCAGAGAGGGTCAGAAATCCGATATGCTTTTGGTTGATAAGTTGACTTTAGTGAATCAAGGTCGAGGTGGTGAATTCAGAGTTGATGAGAATGGTGTTTTGAAATTTGGTAGTCGGGTGTGTATTCCGAATGTTATTGAGCTTAAGAAGAGTATTCTTGAGGAGGGACATCGTAGTGGCTTAAGTATTCATCCTGGAGCTACGAAGATGTATCATGATTTGAAGAAGTTATTTTGGTGGCCGGGAATGAAAAGAGAAATTGCGAGTTTTGTTTATTCTTGTTTGACTTGTCAGAAGTCAAAAATTGAGCATCAGAAGCCGTCTGGACTAATGCAACCGTTGGCTATTCCAGAGTGGAAGTGGGACAGTATCAGTATGGATTTTGTTTCTGGTTTACCGAGGACAAGTAAGAATTTTGAAGCCATTTGGGTGATCGTGGACAGATTGACGAAGTCGGCTCATTTCATTTCGATCAGAATGGATTATCCGTTAGAGAGATTAGCCGAGTTGTATATTGAGAAGATTGTAAGCTTGCATGGCATTCCGTCGAGTATTGTTTCGGACAGAGATCCTAGATTTACATCGAAGTTCTGGGAGGGTTTGCAGAAGGCTTTGGGAACTAAACTGAGATTGAGTTCTGCATATCACCCGCAGACTGATGGTCAGACTGAGAGGACGATTCAGTCACTGGAGGATCTTTTGAGAGCTTGTGTTTTAGAAAAAGGAGGTGCTTGGGATTGTTATTTGCCTTTGATTGAGTTCACCTACAACAATAGTTTTCATTCGAGCATTGGTATGGCACCGTTTGAAGCTTTGTATGGTAGGAGATGTCGGACACCTTTATGTTGGTATGAGTCCGGTGAGAGTGCTGTGGTTGGACCGGAGATTGTTCAACAAACTACGGAAAAGATTAAGATGATTCAGGAGAAGATGAGAATTGCTCAGAGTCGTCAGAAGAGTTATCACGATAAGAGGAGGAAGTCACTTGAGTTCCAAGAGGGAGATCATGTGTTTCTTCGCGTCACTCCGATAACTGGTGTTGGTCGAGCTTTGAAGTCAAAGAAGTTGACACCTCGATTTATTGGTCCTTATCAGATTTTGGAGAGGATAGGAGAAGTAGCCTATCGTATCGCCTTACCGCCGTCGCTTGCGAATTTGCATGAAGTTTTTCATGTGTCTCAGTTGAGGAGGTACATTCATGATCCGTCGCATGTAGTCCAAATAGATGATGTACAGGTGAGAGATAACCTGACTGTTGAAACATCACCTATGAGGATCGAGGATCGAGAGTTGAAGCAGTTGCGGGGTAAAGAGATTGCCTTGGTGAAGGTAGCTTGGGGAGGACCAGCAGGTGGCAACGTGACTTGGGAACTGGAGAGTAAGATGAAGGAGTCTTATCCAGAGTTGTTCGCTTGAGGTATGTTTTCGAGGACGAAAACTCTTTTAGTGGGGGAGAGTTGTAACACCCCGATAATAATAAAGTAATTATTTGAATTGAGTTAATAATTTAATTATTAATTTAATTAAATAATTGGAAATTTTATTATTATTATTTTTTTGAATTATTATTATTTTGGGAATAATAATTATTGTTTGGAAAATATATATATGTTGGAATTAAGGAAAAAGTCCCATTGGGGGAGTAAAAACATTTCACGTGAAAACAGAGAAAATCGTGAAAAGGGAAAAGGGCAGAGAAGAGGTGAAAGGAGCTGAAGAGCAAAGGTTGAAGAACGGAAAGGCTTGAAGCTCAAAGATTCGCCGGATTGTTAAGGTAAGGGGGGTTTATCGTCGATTAATGGGTATTTTGGGATAATATGTCATGGGTAGTGATAAGCCGTTAATTTGACCCTAATTGGGATTTGTAAATGTTGAAATGTTGTTGGATGAACTGTGCTGAAAGTTGAAATTAAATCGGTATTTGTGTGAGTAATGTTTTCCCGATCGTATAGCTTTTTACGGAATCGGAATCGGAGGTCCGGAAGTCCTCCAACGGCGGAATTCTGCATTCTGCCGTGTGTTAGCGCAGGAATGGTTGTTGGTCTGCGTTAACCGGTTAACCCAGGGTGTTAACCGGTTAACACTGTATTGAAATGTGAAAATATTGAGTTTTTGCCTGCGTTAACCGGTTAACCCAGGGCGTTAACCGGTTAACGCTGTTGCGTTTTGCCAGAAAGTGAGTTTTGCCTGCGTTAACCGGTTAACCCAAGGCGTTAACCGGTTAACACTGTTGCAGAGTGAAAAATTATTGTTTTTAAATGTGGTGTACCTAATTGAGGGTTGGCCTATGTTGCCTATGGTGTAATAGGGATAAATTCCCGCTGTTTTGAGCAGTATATGAAATATTGAAATGTACTAATATTGTGGTTGTTGTTTGGCATAATCTGACATGCTTATGTGATGAAAGATTGATGATGTATAATGATGTACATGATGCTGTGAATGTATATATTATGCATGTATGTGTGAATGGACTGTTGTATGGCTCAGAGTGTGAGCATATGTTTATTCTTGAATTACTGTTGATGTTGCATTGCTAGATGATTAGCATGCATGGCATAGCCTTCGGGGCTGTAGCTAATTCCCATAGTGAGGAATTAGTGAGTGAACCATTGTGGGTTTGTTGTTGATGTTTGCATACTAGATGATTAGTGTGCATAGTCTAGCCTTCGGGGCTGTAGCTGATTCCCATGGTGAGGAATTAGTGAGTGAGTCACTAGGTCTCAAATGAGTGGGACTAGTGAGCTTAGTAGCCGTATCTGGAGGGATCGGTGAGCTTGAACTATATGTTCAAGAATAGTCGGTACCGCATGTGTAGAGTCTCATTGCATAAAAATATGTATGGCGTATAATATGAATGGATGTGTTCCAATATTATACGTGTGTTGTGTTGTTGTAAGTATGATTTGAGATTATACTGGTATTGTACATTGATGTTGAGTATGATGTTTAAGCCAATGAGCTATTACTGAATGTGTATTGCAATTAGGGTGATTGATGTGTTAATTACTTGGCATTACATGTTGTTTTATAATGCTTATTATATTGATTGAGGAACTCACCCTTACAACTATTTTTTTCAGGTAACGAGAAATGAGTTGAGTAGAAGCAAATGCTTGGAGTCTAGTGTAGTCTCCCTAGTGGGTCATGCTCTGATAGATGTAACATCGGGCGGGAACACTTTGATTTTTATTGTTGTTGTTGTTGAACTAAATTACATGTGATGTTACATGTTTTGCTTGATTGAGTTGATCTATATCCGCTGCGTAATTGTGCAAATACTTTATATTTAAATTAACTAAAAGAGCATGATTGTTATATTGTTTAAATGGTGTGGAATGTTTGTGTGACACCCTTGGTGCACTATTACTCTGATTATATGTTTATTATTTTAATTAATTTTTTGGGGTATTTTAGTAGGGTGTTACAGAGCTTCTGTCTATCTGATCTAATATTATTCATGTTTCATCTGCTAATTAAGGTTATTTTGTCATCATCAAAAAGGGGGAGATTGTAAGAACAAAAATTGTTCTACAACAGATTCCTTGATTTTGATGATAACAAAGGATGAAACCAAAAATGGCACCCTAACGAAAAGTTTCTAAGTGTGCAGGGTTCTAAAGAAAGAAGGAAGAAATCTGATGATGTCATCAGATACAAAACCAGATCAGATACAAATCATCAAATGATCAGAAGCATCTGAAGTGAAAACAAGTTCAAGAAAGTCTAACTCTGAGCAAAACAACAAGTATCAGAAGCATCTGAACAAGAAGTAGCTCTAGAAGTTCTGACTCTGAACAACGCTATCTCTAAGCTCCAGAAGTTATCAGCGCTATCTGAAGAAACTATCTGAACTCACAAGAGATTAAACATCAGAAGCAAGATTCCAAGACTCTCCAGAAACACAAATACTCTGAGCATGGAACTGCTAATCATGAAAGAGTAACGTTAAAGTCAAGTAAAGATTTGCAAATGGTTTTCCTAATTAAGAAAGAGACGTTAATCTCCAATTTCAATAAAGAAGATACTACTTGTGGTAAGTAGTCATTTCAAGGAGAAAAAGTTATCCTGCAGAAGCTGTTTATGTTATGGCGTAAAATCATCTTATTACTCATCAGTTTCAACTACTACCTCATTGATCTATATAAAGGATTGCAAATCAACATTCAGCAACTACTACACATACAAGGAAAAATCATACTGAAACATCAACACAAGAAAACCCTCTTGCTCTCTAAGATCTTCACGAAGCTTTTGCTTATTACGTGAAAAACTCTTGTTCTTACTATTGTAATATCTGCTTTCTTAGAAGCATTCTAGATTACATAAATCTTTTATCTATTGTTTGTTGATTTCCTTAAGTGACTCTGTGTAGTCTGTATACTTGAGAGGGCTAAGAGATTTTTATCTTAGACGTTGTTTGTAATCTTTCAAGATTAGTGGATTAAGTCCTTGTTGAAGGAGAAATCACCTTGGCCGGGTGGACTGGAGTAACTTTGTGTTATAAGCGAACCAGTATAAAATCATTGTGTGGTTTTCATTTTGAAAAGCGCTTATTTTTCCAAACAATTCAAACCCCCCCTTTCTTGTTTTTCTCACCTTCAATAATAATTATTAAGAGCTTGTGAAAATAAATAGATAAAACTTTAGCTCAAAGTTTATACTTAGCGTGTTCTATTAGATTGTGTAGTAGTTGTTGTTAACCTTCCTTCAAATCTTTAGCTCCCTTTTATAGAGGCAGATAAAAGAGTAGTTGGAAAGTTGTTTTACACAAGAGAACCTTTTGAAATGCAACAACTCCAAGAGAGATTCGTTGGAAGATAAATCATGTTAAGATCTTCAACAAAAGTGTAATAGCATAGTCAACTGCATACTAGGTATAAAACATACGAGGATGGCGAACTAGACAATTCACATAAGCTTTTCTTGAGCCTTGCACTATGGGACTCTAGTTGTCTTTTATCCTAAGTCTCGTGTTGACAAGATAGGTCTGCTATGGGGACAAAGTACGAGCCAAAGGCTGGGCATTTCAAGCCGAGGACTCTAGAGTCTGAGCTGTCACTAGAGGCAAACATATCATGACCAAAGTCAGATCCTTCCGAAGCTGGTACTTCAGAGTCATCAAATTTTTATCCATCAGAATCTGAGACATTCGACTTGTCAACAAATGCTCATAGTAGGTTCAATTATGAATAGACTTTAAGCTTTATGATCCTGCACACTTGAACATATGTTAGTATACCCAATTGTTCTGTAAGTACATTGTTATCATCAAAACCCAAGGGATATGAACAAAACTTATTCCAACAATCTCCCCCTTTTTGATGATGACAAACAAATGTATTTAAGAATAATGGTTGGTCAATTTAACTAACTTGACAACACCAGAGTCTAAGATTTGTAAGCTTTCTCTGAGTCTAATAATTCTAAGTTTGTGTTTTGTAAGCTCCCCCTAAGTCTTATCCAAGTTATATAAACTTATCTTGATAGCATAACACATATATGTTCAAATTTAAGCATTAAATAAGTTCTGATGAAGGTCCAGGTAAATAAAAGCATTTCAAAAGATACTTTTAATCCTCTCAAATACTCCCATAATTTTCTCCCCTTTTGTTATCAACAAAAAGTTAACAAAATAAGCACGTATGACACAGAGAAAAAGTACTAAAAAAGAGAAAATTAGAAGAAGAAAAACGGTGACAAATAAGCATTGATTCCACAAGTTCCTAGATGGTCAAAGTTAGGTTTTGACGACCTAGTATAGGGAGCAAGACTCAAGAAAAAATTTGACTCAAAAACACCTATATAAAAGAAGATGGTGAATTAACATCATGATCATATTACTCTCGAGGTTTTTTGTTCAGCAAAAGAATGGGCAAGACAAGAACATTCAGGGTGACAAGAGAGATTCTGCAAAGGAAATAAGAAATTATGGTTCAGAGATATAGGGATATAGAGGATGAATGCTCATCAACTAATGTCTCCAAAAAAGGCAAAACCTCGTAAGCATATTTTAAGAAGAATTGTGACGAAGACTGGAAGACTACTTTAGAGACACAAGGAAGTACAAATGATTAAGTATGAGATTTCCAATCGTAAAGAAATGTAATAGTCTTTATGTCCAAAGTATGTAACGTCCTTCTTTAATTAGTATTGAATTTTGGCCACTATTTTAGCTAAGAATTGCTTATCACAAGGTTTATGGAATTGCTTATCACTCAATCAATAATTAAAATAGAAAAGTATAAGAAGAAAATAGAGAAAACATTTCATTATGAGATAAAGAAGAGTACATAAACATCCAAAGAACTTAGAAGAAAACAACCACATATTATATAACACTATAATCTATCTATCTATATATTATATTTTGTATATTATTATTAATTAATAGGTCAAATTATCCATAATAATATATATTACTTTTTATACTTGTTTTTTATGACATGTAATAACATGATATTTGTTTGACTAAAGAAAATAGGAAAGCACGATATAAAAATTACAAATTTTAGAAAATGAAAAATAATAATAATAAAGTGATTAAACTACATTTTATCTTTCCTATCTAATTTTAATACAAAATCATGTGAATATTTTCCTTTATGAATCAAGTATCTTTACCGACATGTGTAGAGACGGATTGTTATTCATTAAATTAACATACATTTTCTTAACTGAATTTAAATTCAAAACCTCTTAGAAGGGTTTAAATATTATTTATTTTTACAGCATTTTGATAAATATAATTGATAATAAAAAATCTAATCTCATCTCAACATTATTTGACTGTTTAATTGCATAACCCAAGAATCCGGATCCATTTTCATTTGTCACCCAAATAAATCTCTCTAACTTCATTTATTACTATCTTTTATTTATCAAACTTATTTCTTTATTTGTTTGTTCGTTATTCTTTCTCTTCATGTGTTTTCATATCAGACAACAACTCTGATTCTGTTTGTGTAAGAGACACTGACACACAATTCAGACAAAAACAATAATGATGTTCTTTCCTTTCCTTAAACATTGTCCATGCATTCCTCTCTTCCTCATGTTTACGCTGTTTTACACTTCAACAGGTTCTTATTTTTCTTCTTACATTTATGTAACGCTCATTTATTACATTATATTTTTCTTATTAAAGTTTTCAACTTTTTATTCCTTCTGTGTTTTTGGTTCATGGGGTTGTATTGCACACGTTCTCAAAGACGGTCTACGATCCGTTTTGGAGTAATGTGAAAAAATTATTTAATTCATAAGTATCTGTACATATGTTTTTTTGTATAGTAGCCTAATAGCAAGAAATGTTTCCAGAAGCTTATGATCCACTTGACCCAAATGGAAATATCACAATCAAATGGGATATTTTAAGCTGGGCACCTGATGGTTATATTGTGAGTACATTCTCTTACTATATTAGAAACTTTTTAGCTACGAAGCACGGACATCGACACCAAACACGATATCGACACTGATACGTGAATATCAGTAGTATTTGAAAACATGAATAAATTGAAGTTAGTTATAAGTGTCGGTGTCGTGTTGGTGTTGGTGTTTGACACTGATATAGACACACATTTTTTCAACGATGTGAATGCTACTGAGCATTTTACTATTTAATGGATGACATTTTTGTGATGGAATTGCATGTTCACACCAGTTGCTCTCAATGTGCTATACATAAGTTCTTAATTTGATGTCTAAAACAGTTGAAAATGGACAGGCCCTTGTTACAATGAGCAACTTCCAACGGTATCGTCATATAACGGCACCAGGATGGTCGTTAGGATGGAAATGGGCAAAGAAAGAGGTAATATGGGCCATGGTGGGAGGGCAGACAACTGAACAAGGAGATTGCTTAAAGTTCAAGGAAACCATCCCACATTGTTGTGAAAGAACTCCAACAATCGTCGACTTACTTCCCGGTACGCCTTACAATCAACAAATCTCAAATTGCTGCAAAGGTGGTGTACTCAGCTCATGGACACAAGACCCAACAAATTCGGTAGCATCGTTTCAAGTCACCGTCGGTAGAGCTGGTACCACGAGCAAAACTGTCAGACTGCCACAGAATTTCACATTGAAAGCACCGGGACCAGGTTATACATGCGGCCCGACAAAAATTGTGAAACCTACTAAATTCATATCGCGAGACAAAAGGAGAGTCACGCAAGCACTTAGTAAGTTACTCATCTTTTATGTTCATTTAAGCACTTGTCGTATAAACTATCTTGGAGAGTTTATGAAAATCGACTGAAAACAACTTATGGACATGGCGAAAAATTATGATTTATTTCGACCTTAACATTACTGTCTGATTTTTTCCGCAGTGACATGGAATGTGACATGCACATATTCACAATTTCAAGCTCAAAAAATTCCAACTTGCTGTGTTTCCCTCTCATCTTTCTACAACGATACTATCGTACCCTGCCCAACATGTTCGTGCGGCTGCCAAGGCAACACGGCCCAATCAGGAAGCTGTGTAGAGTAAGATTTCATTACTTTTGACACTACGATTTCCTTTTAAATATAAATTAATATCATACACTCACACTTATCTTTTTTTGTGTGGTTACAGTCCAATCGCGCCACATTTGGCCTCGGTTGTTAACAACTCTGGAAAGAATAGCATTACGCCTTTGGTTCGATGTACTAGTCATATGTGTCCGATTCGAGTTCATTGGCATGTAAAGCTCAACTACAGGGAGTATTGGCGCATAAAGGTTACTATAACTAATTTCAACTACAGGATGAATTACTCGGATTGGAACTTGGTTGTTCAACATCCGAACTTTGACAATCTGACTCGAATTTTCAGCTTCAATTACGAACCAATAATTCCCTACGGCTCGATAAGTAAGTTTATGTAAGATTTTACAAGGATTTTCTATCTTATTATCGACATCAAATCCATAGAGTTAATCATTGGCACAAAACCTTTTGTTTCTTTTAACAGATGATACAGCATTGCTATGGGGAGTTAAATACTACAATGATTTCCTCATGCAGGCTGGTCCTAGTGGAAATGTACAGTCAGAGCTACTTTTTGGTAAGAATAAATCGACTTTTACATTCGATAAAGGTTGGGCGTTTCCTCGGAGGATCTATTTCAATGGCGACATCTGCGTGATGCCACCACCCGACGCTTATCCATGGTCACCTAATGACGGTTCCAAACAAGAAGTTTCTTTTCTTGTTTTGATGATGGCATCCTTAGTATCATTGGTGTTTTACGCATATGTTTAAAGTTCATATCCGTGGCACGCTCAACTCAGCTAACTAAAATTTTGATTCATACGAGTTTTGACTCGATTTTGGGATACCAAATTTGGAATTCTAACCACTGACAATTCAAGAATAGCTGCTCATTTGGCCAATGATTCGTTTCTTAGTTTCAACATAAGGATTGAATTCGAATTCGCAACTTTATTGTTATTTTTAACTATTCTAATGTTTTGATGTATATGAATTTTGTGCTGTAATTATAGAAAATATTTAGAGGAACACAAACAGAATCATGGTAATGGTTTGTTCTTTTGCAGCTAACCCTTCAAGTCAGGAAATGTTCTGGTTATTGTTGTTTCTATTGTCCTTAATATTGTTAGTTAAGTTAGTTTTTGTTCAGTTACTTGTGCTACAAGTTAACTGTACCATAACTAACTAGCTTAGGTAGTGTAACCAACTATAAAAATTCTAGGAGAACAAAACTCATTTAACTAACTCTAATTTTGTTATCTATTAACAGCTTCTATGATGAAGTTTGTCTTTCCTCTTTCTATAGGAGGGAAAATGATTAAGTTGCATCTACAAAACAACTTGAAAAGTGTTAGAGCAACAAGTAACAAAAGAATACATCAAAATGCAAATCGCAAACAACAAGCACAATATTCATTTATGCAACTCGATTAAGTGTATCTACATCTACGATTACAAATTAATTGTTGTTCTATACTATTATTTGAATGAGTTATAATTTCAATTTACAAGTGATATATATATATATATATATATATATAATATGTTACAATTTATATTACAGGAATGCTCTGAAACTGTATCATGGAGGGACTATCGCCCCCACACCCCAATAATCAACTGAGACTAATATAGATTTGAGCCTAACACGGGGGCAGGTTGAGATTTCAAATTCCTCATTCCCCTGTTTTTATTATGTGACTCAGTCACACACATAAGTTCAAATCCCCCCGTCTGGTTTTTTGGGTATCACTTATACAAGACTTACTCGACTACTATTAGAGATGGAGTATGTGATATCAACTTGCAAGAGTTTGATTATCTCCTTTTTCACAACATTCAAAATCAAGGGATTAAACCGTCTTTGGAGTTGCCTAATTGATTTCGTCTCATCTTCAAATAGAATCCAGTACATGCACACTGACAGGCTAATGTTAGGAATGTCAGCTCGTATCCATCTAATTGCCTTTTTGTGTTTCCTCACTACTTGCAACAACTTTTGTTAATGTTCAGAGTCAAGTTTAGATGAAATTATTACAAATATCTTTTCTTTCAATTCTAAATATGCATATTTAAATTTTGGGGAGTGACTTAAGCTTTAAAGCAGGTGGTTCTTCAATGGATGGTAAAATTTTGACAGCAGTAGGAACTACATTTACAACACCAATGTGGTTAGTAGAAATATTAGAAGAACCATCAAAAGAAATATCCATATGCAAAACAACTTTAGTTTCAGCACAAACCGAACATAATTGAGTATAAGGGAAATCAACAAAAAGTGAATCAGGATATGTTTCATCAACCAAATCAACAAACAATTAAATTTGCAAAACATAATGATCTTCATAGAGTGCTTCATAGCATTAAATATATTAAATTTTATAAAGCTATCATCAAATTCCATAGAAAGAGTTTCATTATTAACATCAATTTTTTGGCACTTTTTAAGTACGGTTTGCCTAAAATGATTGACGTCCTGCTGGACTTTGTCTCTCCATCTATGTCTACAACAACAACAAAAACAACAACAATAAACAAGTCTTATCCCACTAAGAGGGGCCAACTACATGGATCAATTTTTGCCATAATATTTTATTCAGGATCATGCTTCTATCCAGATTGTTAATCACAAGATCTTTCTTAATAATTTCTCTTATAGTCTTTTCAGGTCTTTCTCTTCTTATAATTGTTTGACTTCTCTCCATATAATCTACTCTTCTTACCACAAAATCTACAAGTCTTCTCTCTACATGCCCAAACCACCTAAGTTTGTTTTCCACCTTCTTCTCTACTATAGGCGTTACCCTAACATTATCTCTAATATTTTAATTTATAATTTTATCTTATTTGGTCTTACCACACTTCCAATGCAACATCCTCATCTCTTCCACGCTTATTTTGTTTTTATATTGATTCTTGTCGCCCAACATTCTACCATGTATGGCATTGCAGGTCTTACCGCATTCCGATAAAATTTTCTCTTCAACTTTAGCGGCACCTTTGTGTCACATAAAATACCTGATTCTCTTCTCCATTTCAGCTACCCAGCTTGAATTTTATGGTTTACATCATCTTCTATTTCTTCATCGTTTTCTATTATGGATCTAAGATATTTAAGTCGTGTGATTTGAGGGATGATATGGTCTCCAACTTTCACCTCTAAGTTAGAAACACTTATTCTTTTGTTGATATTACATTCCATATACTCCATCTTACTTCTACTTAAGTTAAAATCTACATATTAATTCATTAACTTACAAAAATATGTCTTCCATTAATCAGTTGGACGAGCATTATTTTTATTTATCAACAGAATGGTAACACTTGTATTACGTAAAGATTCAAGAGTAAGAGTGTTAGAAATAGATCTAGGCATAACATAAATGGAAGCACTTGATCTAGCATGGAACTTTCAAATTTATTATCGCCTATGGCACATGGAATGGAAAAAGTTATAGGATCTTTGCATTTTTGGGGGGCATGGGTTGAATGAGGGCAGAAACATTGTATCTCACGTTGACTCTTTCATCCCCTTTAAGCTTTCTTGCACAAGTATTTGAGAAATTTGGCATATTTGAGAATCTTTAAATGTTTCAAGGAGTGGAATGTTCACATCCACCTTTCTGAAGTATCTAATATTTTCTTGTCTTTATCTTCCTAATCCATTGTTTTAGTCTTCATTGCTCTCTAAGGGAAATGAAGTGGTACAAGTTGTTCTTGCTTAACATCAACATGTTCATGTGGATCAATTTTTTTACTTTTTCTCAGATGTTGGTTAAATAGCCCGATCTCAAACCAATGACACTAACATTAGGAACATTCAAATTCATTACTGTCTAGGTAGGTAGTTAGTTTAATCTTTGAACCCACATATGATTAATTGAAGTAGGAAGTTGCCAAATATTGGTCTATAAATTTTGAATGGTTGAATAAGTTCTTTGTTGAAATTGTAGATTTTTGGCATCCATTTGTTGGACAAGGTCCTATAGTGAAGGTTTTAACCTAGCAACTGCTGGTTTATTTTGCTATTGCCTAGACTATTGTTATGTAGACAAATTTTCATATCTCAGGTTTGGATGGTTTCTTAGTTGGTGGATAAATTAGTGTTATTGTACATGTCATAGTTATTGGGTTAAGGATTATATATGTTTTTTTTTGCGTCTAAGAAGTTTCTATTCATATGTAGTAGGTTTTCATAAAAAAAATTGGATCAGTAATTGTTCGCTAATCTAATATTGAGGATAACTCGACACTAGTCTCTTAAATCTCTTCCAATACTCATTTGAAGATTATTTGTCAATCTGTCTAATGCCACATATTTCTTTTTCTGGTCGAAGCAAATCTTGAGGTAGAAAAATATCTCTCTAGGAACATTTTATTCAAATCATTTCAGCTTGTAACAAAGTTTGGTTAAAGATAGTACAATCAATATTTTGCAACACATATAAGGGACACTTGTCAACTAGTCTTTGAAAATGGGTTCATGAGATGAGGACATATTCTAATCGGATAAATTTTCATCATAAAAGCAATCTCCAAAACAAGATGACTCATGTTGCCAAATGTCATCCATCATGTAAGTGTGATCCATTAATTTTCTATTAGCTTCTTCCACTTGTCCTTTTGAGAATTCAGCTTCCATTAAAGAATCTGGATTCTGCTGTGTGGCTTGAGTTGAGCTTTCTCAAACTTCTGGTCTTCTAAATTTTTCATGACTTATACAAGTTGTATTATCATCAAGGTTCTTTGGGTCATAGAGATTGATGTAGTTAATATATTCCATTAATTCCCTTGTGATTTTTAGACTTGGAGGATAATCATCAATGGTTTCCCATAGGTGAATATAACTCTTACAATTAATTAACTTAGTTGTGGGATTTGTCTGATAGGGCATGTGTAGAAAGAAAACAGTCTTGAGTTTGCTAATAGCTTCTAAGGCTAATCTTCTCTCTTTAACCTCGTCTATGACTGGTTTTAATTGATTTCTCCACCACTATAATGGAGAATACCATTCAAGAGTAGTCCAAATCAAGGACTTGTGGTTCTCGGAATTCATTATGTGTTGATACATGGCTTCAGTGGGAATAAGAACAGGCATAAAATACAAACTGGTGGCATACCAGATATACCACAAATGGTTTTTTGTGAATTTGACATTTGGGTTTATTAAAATTGGTAAGAGAAATGGTGTCAGGGAAATAAGGAGTATGATCCGGGAGTTTATTCCTTATGATTTTTGTCATGTGATAAAAGAGATTGTTCCTGGCATATTGCTTGAGCTGGGACGGTGAAGATGAGACTGTTATTCCTAAAGGAAGATTCTTGGTTGTGGATGCATGAGTTGATAGTGGCTTGACCATAAAAATCAGAGGGAAAATGTGCTTGGTTGTGATGATCTGGATAGATTTCATAGGTCGGGATAGTAGATCAGGGATCATATTCTGAGTTCCTTTAATATGTTTTACAGAGAAATCATATCTGGAAAACCAATATTTGAGGCGAAGGGTTTGAGGATCTGGTGACATCTTATTTTTGAATTCAAGGATCTTGGGAAAAGATGAATTGTCCATCTGGACTTCAAACTGGTATTCTCTTAGGTGGAAGTCAAACTTTTGGATTCCCATTTTTACAGTGAGAGTTTCCTTGTAGATGGTGTGATAGTGTTTTTCAGCTTCTTTAAATTGGCCACTGGCAGACCACAATAGTATATTTTCCCTTCAAGTTCTTTTACCAGGACTGCTCTCCAATAGTGATCACTGGCATCGGTCTGCAAAATTCTTTTGCCATTCCCATTGATTTTTAAGGCAGATGGAGTTTGTGCAATCTTCTTCAAAGCTTTTACTACTTCAGTTTGATTTGTTCCCCATGGTGGGGTTTTTTCTTTAGCATTTGGGATAGAAGACTCGTCTATTTTGCCAGTCTTGGAAGGAAATCTCTGATATAATTAATTATACCAAGAAATTGCTGAATTTGCTTAACTGTGAGATTTTCATCAGGAAAGTTTAACAGTTCTTGAGCAATATGAGTTGGGGTTTATATTTCCCTTGGGAGAAATTCATCCCTAAAAAATCAATCTCTGTTTGGCCCAATTGACTTTTCTTTTCAGAGAACATCATTCCATGTTGTTGGGCTATTTGAAGGAATCGGCCCAATAATTATTTATGGGTTTTTTCATCTTTTGAGAACAGTGGCACATCACCAATATAGACGAGGATGCTACTTAGAATGGGCTCAAAAATTCCTATCATGGCCTTTTGAAAAAGTTATGGAGCTACCTTAAGCCCAAATGGTAACACGGTCCATTGGTACTGGGCGTTAGGAATGCATATGTCGTTTTGTAACGATCCTCGGGGTTGATACCTAATTGCCAAAATCCTGACTTAAGATCAAACTTAGAATAGATTTGGGCATCTTTGATGAAAACATTTAAGGATGAGGCCTTTGGATTAGGAAATTTATCATCTTTGAGAAAATGATTAAGAGGTCTGTAATCAATTACTAGCCTTTTTTTCCTCTGAACTTTTCAGATCTCTTTTCCACATAAAATGCTTGGCAAGCCCATTCTGATTTGGTGGGTTCTATCAGACCTTACTTGAGCAGCTGGTTGCATTCTTCCCTAGTTAATGTATAATCTGATGGACTCATTCCTGGATGAGTGGCCTTAGTTGCATTAACATCTTCATTGACCTTAAAAGGAAGTTGGACAAATAAAGTATTTATTTTTCCATAGAGGTTTTAAATGGAGGATTTTTTCATGGATGTCTGCATAGAGTTTGAGTAGGTTGGACTTGATTTCTTCATAACCAGCAGGGATTTTAGATAGTGAATATAGTTTTAATATTCCAAAATAAGGCTTGAATTCTCTTTTGAATTTGATTCCTGTGGGGAGAATTTGAAGTCTGCTTGCTGCTGAATAGACATTCAATCCTACTACAATATATTTGTTTGAAAGATTACTGCCAATGACCCTGGTCCTGACGATGCAGTCTAGGAAGAATTTAATTCCTATTTTCTCTTTAGTCATTAAATTTGTCTTCAAAAATTTCCCATATGTTGCTACAATGTATGCAACATGTGTTACCCATGATTCTGCTGGGAGAATGCTAGGATTCATCATTGTAATATGGGCCCTAGTGTCCATATAAGCTATAACTTTCTCCGGGCATGAAAACTTTGTTGCGAGGACATGAACTTCAACACAAGAGAGGCGTGGAGTATGAAGAGAACTTCCTATCTCTTTGAAGGAGTAAACAGGGAGATATCTATCATCTTTTGACTTCGAAAATGATTTTTCATCAGATGAAGAGTCTTGAAGGGCAAAGATTATTTCTTCATTAGCAAAGCTTTATTCATAATACAAAGATTCTAAGTCTCCTTCTAGGGGCTGAAGAGTGTTAATCAGTTTTGCGGCTTTATAGGTATTATTAGGACATTCTTTAGAGAAATGTCCCTTCTTCCCATAAATAAAGCATCTCTGGTTTTTCCCCTTTGCTCTGAAAGGTTTTCTTTCTAAAGAACTTCATAGTCTTCTTTTTCTTTCCCTTGAAGGTCCTATGAGATTTGGTATATTTTTATTGATGATGCTTCTTTTTTATTGCACAGCTACACCTTTTGTCTTTACACTTAATCTCCAGGTAGGGCTTTCTACATGCATGGGTGAATTTTGAATTTTGTTCTATAACCTCTGAAAATTGATGATGAAAACTACAAATCTTTTCAAGTGCTTCTAACGTCACCTAGTGAATTTGGCCAAGACTCATGGTTTTAATATCCTTTTGAGTTGCGGCTAATATCTTATGAATCTCTGGCTGGAGTTCTTGTGGTAGAGAGGATACATATGTATTCTTGAGACTAGAGTCATTGTATCCATTACGGACATAATATCTTTGTTCCATTCTATGATAGTGTTTGTTGAGGTCCTTTGTTTTTAGAGAATAACACTTCATCTCAAAGAGTTCTTGTATGTTTTTCCTATCAAATATCTCCATATCACCGATAAATTCACGGTGAAGCACACCAAGAATATTATTTCTAGTTTCTAGATGATGTAACTCATCTTGTTTGAGAGTTCCAAGATTGTGATACCATTCTTTCATCGTGCCTATCATTCTACAGCAAAATTCTTCAATGATCTTATAACTATTTGCACTTGTTTTCATCATCTGGATGTCAAGCCAAGCTCCAAATTCAAGTAGTCTCTTTCTCCATCGGTTGGGTGGCATATCCTTAAAAGTGAACCAAGGACCGCCATTTGGTTTAGTCCTTTCAGGGGCTAGAGTTTCTTCGGGGGACTCTTCCTCAAAAAAGGATTCTTCCTCTTTTATATTTTCCATGAAGAGTCTTAGGATATAGTTGTCTTTAGATTCTGATTTCGATGAAAAAGATCTTGGTTTTCCATCATTAGATGTATCTTGATCATAGTTGTTGTCACCATACGTTGAGGACTCGTCTCCCTTTTGTGCTGATGATTCAGCAAGAGGATAATTTTTTCTGGGAGATTCATAATTTCTAGTGGTCGCCATGGCTTGAAAACCTTTATCAGGAGTTTCTTCTTCCTTTTGGATTTTTGAAGGAGGTGTTTCAGGGACATCCTGACAGTCTGAGGATGAAGCGCTCAAATAGGAAGCTTTGCGTTTTGTCTTGGAGGTTGAGGGAGTGGTAGTTCTAGCAGATTTTTGCCTGTAAGTTGTAGGTATGTATCTAACCTGATCTGGTGGTGATGAAACATAGGCAGGGTAGAAAGGAGAAAGTCTTTATGATTGTTTAAAATATGTAGGAAAATCGGGAGGGTCAAAGAAAAAGTTTTCATCAGGCTTGGGTTTTCTTTCATGAGAGGCTCTTGAGAAATCATCTATCTATTTTACTTGGCTCTTAAGAATACGTCCAGTCATCTAGACTAGGCCAATGTAGCCTAAGAGCTACGAACCAGGAGCAGTACGTAGATCTGGAGATTCTCCAGTATCTCATAAATCACTAGAAGACTGAAGGATATACTGCTTTAGACTTTGGGGTTGTCAGACTCATACTTTCTCTTCATGGAAGGAAGAACCAACTTGTCTTTTGCAAAATAGCTCTACTGGACTCAAGCTACCTCCATTATGAAATCAATGTGATAGGAACTATTCTAATCACACTTCATGCAGAAAGTGTTGTCCTCACCATTTTTCCAAACTATAACGTAAGTCTCAATGTAATACTTTATCCACGAGACTAAAAGTACATGTCCAGATCACTAGATCTGACCAAGTGTTATAAGCCATGTCAGCCACCCTCCATCACCAGATAATATACCGCTTGCAAAATCACTCGATATATTTGTATCTCTCAAGTTGCTCTTCTAATTCACTTTTGGTTGTCACCAACAGAGAAGAAGACATACCATCTATAGTTCAGATTCCGAGAAGGATCACCAGGGAAGAATTAACTCAGTTAATTCCCCTTGAATGGATAACCAACTACGAGAGACTCCATGTTGGCAAAAGACCTATCCAATCCCAAAAGGCTACTTTCAGAAGATCCATTGACAAGACCTCTAGACGATTTTGAAGAGGCCAGACGAGTGGTTGAGCTCAATGTCTCCGATCTTCCATACAATGATGATTCAACTAATTCTAAAAGAAGACTGATATCATGTCTATGTTGTTACAAGAGAGGGGAAACTCATCTACATTGATAAAATAGATGGTCACTTCATCTGAAATGGTGATCCAACAAGATGTGATCCAGGTTGTAACTATTGGATGCACGACAATGTTATTGTCATCTAAATATAATATAGAATTTACTAAAAAAAGATTATGTAATGAATTAATGTCATTAAATATTTAAAGGAGTTCCTAGGAATCAAAAGCATTATGAACTATCCTTTCAAAATAAATGATCTTGGATCATTAAATATTTTATAAGCTTAGGGGAAGCAAAATTATATATAGGAATTCACTACATAAACTCAAATATTGTGCAAACATTCTATCTGATAGTTACATAACCCAAGTTAGTAAGTTTAGTTCAAAACGGTTATGAGGTAATTGAAAGTTAGTTAAAATCTAAAACTTACTAAACAAATTACTTAGCTGATTTCATTTTATATATATACTTGTTGTGTACTTAGAAATTGTAATTTTAATATTTAAAAAATATATAAAAATATAAAATAAAGTATTTTTGAGACCCTATAAAAGAGCTTGTTTTTGCTCCAAAAATAAATAACAAACAAGAGTAACCAATCATTAATCGATTTTTCTTTCTTCTTATTCTTCAGTATAAATAAGTGATACTTTTATTCATAACAGCCAAAACACTTATGGTGTTTACAAAAGTAAAACTAACCACCACCACATTAGGACGTGGGGTAACCGACTAAACTTGCTCCAAAATTTTAGGATCCACTAATCGACTAAAACAGAACTGAAACAATAATGAAAAAAAACTTAATGCAGTCCAAAAGCAAAATAATTAACAAAAAAATCTCTCTTTCACTCTTCTTACAGTAACAAGAAATTCAAAAACTGTTTTCTGCAGATTCTCAACTCTCTTCTTCAATGGCTGCTCCTGAGATTAACTGGGATAGGTATTATGCTACTTCCTTTCTTCATTTCCGATTTTTGTTTTCTTTCTTTCAATCTTTTTATTCAATTTTCTTAATTCAATTCTCTTTTCTGTTATATTTGTTTCATGAACTCTTATATGATCAAAGATTTTCCAAATATGTCAAAGAAACGAAAGAAAAAGTTGTAATTAGTTGTAATAATCACTTTTTCATAATGCTTATGAACTGATATATGTAGTAGTAATAATTAAGTATTGATTTTTTGCGCATTAAGAAGATGTATTTTTGTTTAAGATTTATTCAATATTCTAGGTTAAATTGTGGTATGTGCAACCGCAATTATGGCGGAAAATGTGAAGTTTTTAAGCGGTGTTTTAAAAATTGAGCCAAATCGGTTTGGTTATTTCAGTAATTCGATTGTGTTTTTGTATCGGCTCAAGTAGTTTGAAGTAGTTGAACGATGCGCTGAATGTCTTTACGGTTTGGTGTCTGATTCGGCTTTTTAAAACATTGGTTATATGATAGGTATGTGCAATCAGCAGCATTTTGTTTTGGTACTTTTCTATAATACCATAGATAATGAGGTAATTGTAACTTTGATCACAGTCAAAAGTTTAAATACTAAATTTGTGTATTCTTATATTTTCATATCTTGTATGGAAGCTAGAACTTGGTGTGGATTAATATTGTAATTACCAATTGACATTTTTTATAGTATTGTGAAGCTCCTTATTCTTATTAAGTTTAGCTGTTTGTTTCTGTAGGCTAGATATAATGAAATTCTATGCAGGGGGAGCTGGACTATTTTCTGGTGTTACTGTGTTACTCTACCCTGTCTCTGTTGTGAAGACTAGGATGCAGGTTGCTTCGAAGGATACTGCAGAGAGAAGTGCATCTTCTGTTGTGAAAGGATTGCTTAAGAAAGATGGTATCCGTGGTTTGTATAAAGGGTTTGCCACCGTCCTCACTGGAACAATACCTGCCAGAATCGTATTTCTCACTTTCTTAGAGACCACGAAGGAAGCTTCCTTCAAGATGGTTAAACCGTTTAAACTGTCTGAAACTAGTCAGGCTGCAATAGCGAATGGCATTGCAGGCATGTTATCGGCGGTTGTGTCACAAGTTGTGTATACTCCAATTGATGTGGTAATATTATCCAACCGTGTAATTTGAGCTGCTGAGCATGTATGCCTTTATTACAAGTCTCAATTAATATAGTGCTTTGTTTTTCTATCGCATCATAAAACTCCATGAGTTTAATATCATATTTTCTTATTCTCTTATCTTCTTCCTTATCAAAATGTTATAGCATTCACCGATTCTTATATGCTTATTACCTTCAGATTAGCCAAAAGTTGATGGTGCAAGGATACTCAGGCCATGCCCAGTATAGTGGTGGTTTGGATGTTGCTCGGAAGTTGATAAGGTCCGAGGGCTTCAGGGGATTATACAGAGGGTTTACTCTATCTGTTATAACTTATTCACCATCTAGTGCTGTATGGTGGGCAACTTACGGCTCAAGTCAACGCTTCTTATGGAGGTCACTTTTGTATTATTTTTTTCTCTAGTTTATGTACTTTATCTACTATCAAATGATTAGAAAATCAATATCAGAAACCTGGCATAATTTTCTTTTACCAGTTATCTAAATTTAGACACTCAGGTTATTATGCCATTATTAGCATTTGTGTGTTGACAGAGCATGTATAACTGTGTACTCCATTCACCACTAAGGTTTATTAAATGATATGCTTGATAATGATATTCAGGATATATGTAAATCGTATTATGCATGATATATGTAATGTAAATCTTATTATAGCATAGTTCCAAAACTGCCAAAATTTTGATACAGATTTTTAATTTTAGCCTGGCCAGATCATGTAATGGATTGTTCATCCTCAAAGGATATAGTTACACTGCTTGAAATTCATGAATTTGCACCTGTGTTGAACTGAGGAAAGTTGGAAAAACAATTAGAGAAAACTTATCAAGAGCTTGAACCAGTTTTGCCCGAGATGAGTTTTTTTAAATGGTTGATTTTATCATTAACAGAGCAATAAAATTTCACTTCATCACATGCATACAAAAGATAAGATCTTATTTCTGCATAATTAGGAAAACCATTAATGTTAAGGAGAATAATTATCTTCACTGGTTGCTTTGGCAGATTCTTGGAAGATGATGTCAAATCTGAGGAAGCTACTCCTAGTCTGGCAAAGATTGTTTTAGTTCAGGCAGGAGGGGGTCTCATTGCTGGTGCTACTGCCTCGTGCATTACAACTCCACTTGATACAATCAAGACACGGTTACAGGTATTCATAGCCTTGTTGACAATGTTCTTTCTCTTGCTTTAGTGATGACAATGTAATCATTTAATCCAAGTGCCAAGTTATCTGTTTTGCGCCTTTTTCTTTCTGAAACATGATTTATTTGATACCTATTTTCTATTTTGAGCCAACTGCACCGGCTTAGATGTTTTCTTCTTTCTTTCCCTTTCTCTGCATGCTCTTCTATTATTTAGCGCATCAACCGACTCCTAAGTTTTTTCTGACTCAATGGCTTGTGCTACAGGTGACAGGACATGGAAAGAAAATCTCTGTTAAACAAGTAGTTAAAGATTTGATTAGGGAGGACGGTTGGAAAGGTGTATATAGAGGATTTTGTCCAAGATTGATCAGCACGTCAGCATGGGGTACTTCAATGGTATTGGCTTATGAATATCTGAGTAAGAACTCTTGTTCTCTGATTAGTTACTGTCTTTGTTCATAATCTTGTTTGCTTATTATGATTTTATCTATGTAGAATATTTGTAGCTCATTTTTAACAGTATTTCATTGTCATTGACTCAGAGCGCCTATGCGTAAAAAAAGATGAAGAAGCAGCTGGTTAGTAATCTGGAAATGCTTCAATTGAGTTCCTTTTGTGGAATAGTAGATATGGATTAGATTAAGGAATCTGCTGCTGAAATTTAAGCAGGCAGCCATTCTAACTGATTCTTCAGGAAATACTCGTTGGATGGATAGATATGGAATTTTTCATTTTTTTAGATAATTACATTAGGTGTATTCTTTTCTAACATAGGTATGGATATTGTACAGTGGGAAGTATGAGACTAGACATACGTATATAAAAATTTTACACATGTTTGTTTTTGGTTTTATTTCTTAACTGTACCTAAATAGACGAATGTGAGAGTTTTTATAGATCTGAATGACAGCATAAGTCCCTATCTACACTGGGTTTTATACTATCTGTAATTTATTTTATAAATAGTAATACTCTATTTAAAAGAAACATAGATGGCAATCCATTCTCAATCTACTTCACTCAATAAAAATCGAGTGAATACTCTAATTCCTGATAAGTAACAATATTCTAAAAAATTTCCTTAAAAAACGTTAAACTTTTATTGAATAGCCAAACATAAATGATATATTACTATAAAAGAAACAAGGTCACAAAAAGTACAAGAGCACCAAAAGTGCTTAAGAGAAGCAAGTCTCACAAAGCCAAGGACAAAAGATAACACCAAAAGAAAAACAACAAACGTTAGAAAAGATAAAACACATACCAAATAGACTAATCCCCTGAGCAACCTAAAAGCAGCAGACACACCAGAACTCCAGAGAAAGCAAGTTGGAGGAAGGAAAGCATGACCGTATGCATAAAACGCAAATCAAAGGAAGACAACTGACCATCCAACACATCTTAAGTGTCTAGTCACTTGAGCGGGTGTCGCTCTCAGTAAACTAGAGACACAGCAAGTCCCAAGCATGAACATGAACTCACTTCCAAGCCAAGTTGATAATCGAGGACATCTAGTGAGTAACTGTCAAACTTTCTCGATTAAAAATAACTTTGTTTAACATTTTTCAAATGGTCCAAATCATAGAGTGTCAAATCGAGACCAAGGCTAAATATGTCTTTTTTCCATGACCCAAACTCTGAAACAACTCAAACACCCCTAAAATCGATTGAAGTAAAGGCCCTGATCAGTTGATTCCCCCTACCCCACACACAAGACACACCCCTTAAGACTGATTATATATCAGATGGCTGAAGCAACCTCACACAACATAAAGAGATGACCAGTCGACTCCCCCTGCCCATACACACCCCACATTACTAGAGTCAAAGAGAATCTGACGTCTTAGGAGATTCTTCCTAGTCGACAACCTATTACGGATCAACTGTCTAGAGAATACAACCACTTTAGCAAGTGTCTAACTCTTCCAAACCCTAGTAAGCCCTCGCAAGACCCTTTCTGACCTACTTTACCTGACCCCAACCAAAGCAAAAAGGATAGCATAAGCCGACTTAACCAAAAAAATCTAGAGGGATCTGGATTCCACACCCAAACATCTACCCGATCACGCCTAACAACTTCCGAAATAAGATCGAGCAAATCGACAAAGAACTCCTCCTCCCAAACACGAAAAGACCGCCTCTACCTGAAACTCTAGACTCAAACATCCCTATCCAAAAACCCAAAGAGCCCACCACCTGACATTTATGCTCTGAGGTGAGAAAAAATCTCTAAAAAACACACACAAAGAGAAATTCCCCACCCAAACATCATGCCAAAACCTGGTCTTGTGGCCTTCCTCGACAAACTTAACACACGATGAGGCAAACCAGACAGACTTCTGATCCTGCGGAGATCAAATGAGAGAGAAGTCTTTCCACTAACGAGACACCCTATGAAGTCTTCCCACCTTGCCTTCCAAAGGGAAGTCAAAACCCTAAGAACCATACCTCGCATTGGTAACATTAACTCAAAGCGAAGGCAAGTCAAAAAGAATCCTCCACCTCCACTTAACAAGGTCAGATTTACACATCTAAGATCTTTCACCCTTAAATCACTTGTCTTTTTGGCCTTACACACATTATCCCACATAGCCCACGCAACCTTCGTTCCTCCTTTCGAGCCCTCCAGAGAAAACGTCTTTGCAAACCCGAGATTAGCATCTTCATGAAAGACAAAAAGAACACAAGAATTGAATTTTTAACACTAAATTCAGAAGTACACCCTACCATCAAGGTTCACAAATCTATTCCTCCAAAAGAGGCTAATCTTTTCGAGACTAGTTTAATAAGAAAATCCTAAGTCCCTTCCTTTTTCAGATTCACACCCTTAGGAAACCCTAAATACTTGAAAGGGAGAGAACTCAACTTACAATGAAGAAACCCTTCTGTCAGGTCCTGGAAAGGCCTACTCACATTAACCCCAAACAGACTACTCTTGACAAAATTTATTGAGACCCGAAACAAATTCAAAACTCCTGAGAACCACTTTGATAGTCAAAAAATTATAAATAGATATGACCTTAACTAACAAAGTGTCATCAAGATACGGAAGATGAGACACCGCAGACCCATCTGAACCCTACTTAAAGCCTTCAAACACCTTAATTGAAATAAGATTTTTTATCGAAGCACTAAGACTCTATCATCAGAAGAAAAACAAAGGGGGCTAAGGGGTAAAAGAAAAACAAAGGGGGCTAAGGGGTAAGACTCTATCACCAGAAGAAAAACAAAGGGGGCTAAGGAATCTCCTTGTTTCAAGACCCTTCTGAATATTAATCTCCTCAAAAACGTTAAACTTAATCAAATTTAAAACATATCACAACCTTTGAGTGAATCCATGTAGCTGAAAATGCAGCTACTTACTTTGATAATAAATCGTAGTCATGCTCAGAAGAAAAGATCAGGAATCAATTAGTGTTTGCTTAAGTTGAAAATCAATAATATATCATCTATCATTATTACTTCAAAAGTTAAAAACACTTAAGACTGTAACATATTTTCATACAAATCTATTCATTGTAACTCACGGAAGATGCTTAATATCTATTTTTGTTACTTTTGATTGACAGAACAATGATAAAATTCAAAATTTGTATTCCACACAAACAAAATTCACCCAAAATCTAGTAATAAATATGGGAAACACAGGCTACAAAGATGTCGGTATTCCTACAATGTAATTTCTGCAAAAATGACATACTCAAATATCCTTAATCATTCCTTGGCAACATTTTCATCTTTGTCGCTGTCAAAAAAGACATACTCAATTATCCTTAATCATTCCTTCTTGGCATTCATTTGATCATGGTCGCTCTCATCTTTGTCACTGTCATCGTCGTCGCGTTCTTCATTCGCACTATCATTATCATCTTCGTCATCATTAACTTCCTCTTCACTTTCATCATCATTATCATGTTTGCTATCACAAATTTTACCATCATCATGTTTCCCGACAACTCCATTCTTTTTGGCATAATCTTCCAGGGATGAATTTGGAAACAATTGCCCTACTTTGTTATCATTTGTATCTGCCAAAGATTCTTTTGAACTTTTAGATTTACCTTTGTTGTTCATCTGATAGTAAAAGTAGAAAGAATGATCAGAAACATGCATGTTTACCGAACAGGACATTATGTCAAACTTGGTATGTTTTATTTCAAGAATCGTCATGATTAGATTGAAAAAGTTAGGAGAGAAGAGAGGCTGGATATGCTGTAAAAAAAAAGGGTTGATATTAGTATCTTACAGCACGCAATAGGGATCTCCTTTCTCTCTCGCTAGCATTCTTAATGGCCTGAAACAAAAATATCAGTATTATTTCGAGTTTCTACTACGCAGAGATGATCAAGTCTGACATTCAAAAGAAAGGCAATAAAAGATGTGAAAAAGTGGGTGGAAAACAAAAATTAACCTCCTCAAGCATCTTTTGCTCAGCCTCAACTTCTGAAGAGTCCCTACAAGAAACAAAAATTCATATCAACCAAGATTCATCTTTTCATAAGTTTCATACCATATCAAAAATGATTTATCTTTTCCTTTGTTGAGTGTTTGGGTCAGGAAATGCCAACTCTTGTTCATTATTTTGCATAATAAAACTTAATCTTACAAACAAACTGAATTGGTGAATCTTTCATCAAATGTAAAAGACAGCTATTATCAAAAATAAAATGTGAAAGACAACCTTCCAACTATACGCTCCACACGGCAACAACACTTTGCACAAACACGATGCTCCTTAGCACAAGCTACATTAACATAAAATCCAGTCAGTAGCGTACACATAATCACAAAGGAAATTCCACTTTCAGTTTTTTAATAATTTCATCTAAGCTTAGACACTTTAAGTTTAATAACTACTCACTCACAGACCTTCAACCCTGAACAAGATTTGTCTAGAGGCCCAATCATATTTTCACCATCTTACGACACCATTGCGTTAATTGTTAGAATCTTTGTGTTGATTGTTCAAATCTTGGTTTACACTCACAAGCTCCAACTAATTGAACTCACGCACTATTTCTCTTTCCACTTCCACACTCCCAAAAATCAATTATTTTCTTCCATATCACACTAAATACTAATAGGCTGTTTGTTTTCATGGTGGTTTGAAGGTCAAACTCATGCCTAAGTGGAACCAACAGTTTGTAGCTTCTGTAAATCACAGTCAAAATTGCATTGGGAAGCGATTTGAGTTGTGCAAAAGCTAAACCAAACGTAAATTAATTCTGCAGATCTTCACAAACACATGTTTCGTTATAAAACTCACAAACTCCAACTAATTGAACTCATACCCTTTTTTCTTTCCAACTCCATGCTCCCAAAGATTCAATCTATTTTCCATATTCAACTAATAATTAAGCAAATAACAACCAAGCAAAGCCCCAAACTAATAAGAAAAATCAAACAAATTAAGTATAGATAAATAATACCACTAACCAAAACATAAATTATGGTAAGCTTGACGAACAGCACGCTTTGAACATCTTTGACTGCAAGAAACCAAACAACAAAAAAGCCAACCTAATTAACTAATCAATCAATAAAAAAATGCCAAAAAATGTGAACAAAAGTTTATTAATGTAAATATAACAAAAAGAAGAAGGAAAAAAAGCCATATAGTACCACTTAGCAGGTTCATGAAGAGGCTTGTATTTTCCATAACGCCGTTTCCAATCAATTTGTTCCTTACAGCGAGGGCACACTCCAGTTATCTCAGATAAAGGTCTAAATCGTCCTCCAACTTCCTGTGTTATAGGTGAGTGATTATGTGTGTATATATTTAAAACATTATATTAGAAAAAAAAGGGTGACTTTGGAAGAAGAAAAAGAAATACAGTTTCATTGATCTTGACACCAGCGTTAGGTTTCCATGCAATCTTGTTCTGATGTTTGGGAGGACCAGTTTTCTTGCCGGTGCTCATCTTCGCTGCTTCCCTTCCACGTATCTAGGACTTTGGGTCAATGAGTGTGAATTATTTACTAATCTTTATAGCATCAATCTCCATAATTTTGTATCACAGTTACTAACGTCTCAATTTTTGAAAAAGCACAAACTTCCACAAACTAAAATTAAGGACATGTTACATACACATCTAAATGCATACTAAATCAATCCTTGAACCACCTTAAAGGCAAACTTATTCATATGAACTTTTACTCATGGTAACAAGAAATCATGAATTCTAAACAAATAATATCAACTTGCAAGTATGTTAATATCATTAGAAACATGTTCAGCTAAAAACCAAGACAACCAAACTCATTGTGACATTTCAACAAACACCTTGTTTGCAAAATCAAAGCATATACCAAAAGAATAGCTAACTCAAGAAACATCAAAACCACATGAAACACTATCAAGAGAAACAATTCAAGCAGAACAATCAGTTGCACCTGAAAAATCTGTAATCCCCATGCAATACCCACAATTTTGGATTTAACCAAAACCCTAAAAATGATTTTTTTTTACCAACAAAATTAACAAAAACACAAACAATAATGGAATCTATAACTGTCCATAGACCATAAAAAATAAAAAGAGTTACGATAACAGGAATTCAGAAATGAATAGAAATTAAAAAAATGAAAGAGAGTGTATGAGGTTTACCTGACACAGGAAGCTAAAGGAAGAGGGGGAGAGAACGAGAAAGATGCAGCGGTGCTGCTGATTTTGGCAGAGCTGGATGACGGCGAATCGGCTTGTGCGTGTGACACTAGATTTTACTTTGATTGGGTTTTTCCCCTCTAAAGTTTTTTTATTTATTTTAAATAAAGTTAATTTAATTTACTATTCATTCCCTTTCTTTTCAAGTGTTTTTTTTTTTACTTTTTACATATTTTTTATTTATTTTCTAAATAATAAGTATTGTTTTATCTACAATATCATTAATTATTTATTACATTTATTTTATTTTTCTCTATATATAATAATTATTTAAGGGTAATTTTGAAGAAAGTGTAATTAATACTATCTTAACCTATGTAAGTGATAAATAAAAAATAATATATTTTTTTTTAAGAAAGTGATATTTAAATTATCATTTTAATTGATTAATTTATTAAACTAATGAATAAGAATTTTTTTAAAAGTTGTAAAAAGAATGTGTTAAATAGCGAAGATAATTATGATCTCGTTGTTTTATTAATAGGAAGAACAATTCATTTTTTAAGAAACTGAAGCAAATAGTTACCTAAATCACATCTTTATGGTAGAATCGTCTATAGGAATCTAATTTAAGGGAATTAATCATTAATCCTTAAGGGATTTGGAGCTTTTATAATATATAAATTATAAAACTTACTAATGATGAGGGGTTGAATCTTTTAATGATAATCTTTGTTTGTCCTCCTCTTTGGTATTAAAGTTTAAGTTGAAATTGGACGACTGAAACTCTTTGTGAAGATGTATTCATCATTCTTAGTTTGGTTCTGATGAAGATAAAAGTTTATCTTAGAATAAAGATCAAAGAAACGAAAAAGAAAGATTGGAATCAAAGTATCAAGTTACATGAGCTTTGAAATTAAAATGATTGGACGTTTGGTCAAGGCACTTTAATGGAAATTCAAATGTTTATATAATCTTTAGATGCTTAAGAAACTTCATCTTATTATGCACTAAAATTTTCCAAACATTCATAATGCATACACTTTCATTTCATGAAGTTTCAAAGTGAAAAAAATCATGCCTTCTATGGATGTAATCAGTTGCATAAATAGTGCAACTGATTGCATTTTGCCTATGTCTACATTTTTTGCACTTGATGCAACCAGTTGCATAAAAGGTACAACTTGTTGTATTTTAGCTATGTCTATGTCTTTTAAAGGAATTTGGTAAAAGTGCAACTGGTTGCATAAAAGGTACAACTGGTTGCATTTTGGCTTTGTCCAAGTCTTTTTAAGGCATTTGGAAAAAGTGCAATCGGTTGAATAAACTGTGCAACCGGCTGCATAGCCTGCAACGTTCATTTTTCAAAGCATTTTCAAAAGTGCAACCGGTTGAGCTTTTTATGCAACCGATTACACCTGTCGCTTTTTGAAAATTTGGAAAATTTTATGATACCTCTCAATGCAATGATTCATCATACATTTTCCAATTCATTGCTACATGAATCATGACCATTTTCATTAAACATTGTCATTGTTTAAAGAGGTATTTCATATTCTATTTAAAGGAGGAAAATTCGGATTTTAAATAATCTTTTCCACTCAATTTTTTACATAAATTCAAATTTGTTTTACATGAAACTTTTTTTTGCATAACTTTCATATCAGTAAGAAAAGTTTATGAGATATCTAAATGTATTATATTTGAATTATTCATTGGAAGGAAATATCAATCTCTATATAGAAAATGATTCAAGTGCAAAAACTCTTATCATATATTCATATTTGTTCAAATGTTGTATTTGATCACCAAGTGTGAGGTGACTTATTTTGTAAATAGAAAGTGGTGTATTTTCTAGTTTTTGTGATCATCAAAATGTTGATGATTGTTGTAAAAGGTCCTTTGTACCGGGGTGATTCAAAGTCCATCATAGATTTGGTGTTTGTGAAATCAAAGAAGTGGTTTTCTTCTTTGTTATTGTTAGAAGATTGTAGGATGAGTCTTGGTGTCAGACTTGTATAATGATTTAACAATAGTGAAAATCTCTCACAGGGTGTGAGAGGACTAGACGTGCCTTGATTGAAAAGGGGAACTAGTAAACATCATGTGTTCTTTATTTTTCTGCATTTAAATTATACATTTTCATTCAAAGGTCATACACTTATTTCTAGAAAAATAAGAACATAAAAACCATCGCTTAAAAAGTCTAAAATACCAGAAAATATAATTCACCACCATTCTTTCTCTCTCTCTCTCTCTCTCTCTCTCTCTCTCTCTCTCTCTCTCTCTCTCTCTCTCTCTCTCTCTCTCTCTCTCTCTCTCTATATATATATATATATATATATATATATATATATATATATATATATATATATATATATATATATATATATATATATATATATATATATATATATATATATATATATCTTTCTCTCTCTATCTCGCTTAGATTGCATTCAATACTTACATTTGACATCAGAGTAGGTTCGTAGGTGATATGTTCCTAAAGATCCATAAATGGCTTTTGCAAATCCGGTTTTTAGAGATGGTGATAGTAACAACAAGCCTTCTTGCTTTGTTGGAGAATATTACAATTTTTGGAAAATTCGCATGAGATCATATCTTGAGGCACAAGACGATGATATTTGGGATGTTGTATAAAATTATTTGTTATTTCCAACAAATTTTATCAATGGCATTGGTACATCCAAGATCAAAAGTGTTTGGGATGAAGATGGTAAGAAAAAAGTTCTCTATGACAAGAAGGCAAAAAACATGTTTCAATCAGCCCTAGGTATGGATGAATTATTTTGTATATCTCATTGTAAAACAAACAAAAAAAGAGTTGGGATACCTTAAAAGTCACACATGAAGATCGTGCAAACAAAATATTAATGGCATTGCATTATTCAAGTGATGAACAACACGAGGTTAATGATTATGAAATTGGTGATAGAACTTCATATGATGAATTACAAAGTGCTTTCAATGAATTACATTATGAATTTTTGAAACTTTATAGAAAGTTTCCAAAATAAAAGAAAACTATTTTAAATCTATAAAGTGAGACTAATATCACAAAAGTGGAGTTAGATTTAATCAAAAATTCAACATGCAATAAATGTTCATCTTTTGAGTCAATTTTTTTTTAATTAAACCATGTCAATGCCAAATATGAAAAAGGGAAATTGACTTGGAGAATGTATTGAGTAGTCAAATATTTTCAAATAATAAATATGAACTTGGCTTTTCTAATTTTGATAAACCTATTACAAGTCAAACTTTCTTTGTAAAAGCTACTAGTAAATTCAACAATAATGAATCAAAGAAGAACATGTTGTAAATTATCATAAAAAGTCTTATGATAGAAATAACTTTTATGTCAATAAAAGGAATCATATTTATAGACCTACTTGTTTTTATTGTAATGCAAAAGGTCATACTTCTAATGCTTTATACATAAGAAATTATGGTATTCCTTATGATGAGTATGTATGGGTGAGAAAGGGATCTAACCTAAGTACTATTAATTTTTTGTAGGTGCTTAGAGATCATATGCTAGTATTCTCAAATCAAGATTGATCTTTCAAGATATAAGACCATATGATATGGTAGTTTTAAAAGTTTCATTGAATGAAAGATGTTTTGAAGAAGCATCAACATTGATATCAACTTTGACTTCATATGATAGTTTTTTGAAGAAAATAAGTAATTATGTATCTTTATATCATCTGTCTTATATTATTATACTCCTTTTATTTCACTCTTTTTTTTAAATAGTGTAAAAAAAAGGGAGGAGAGAGATGATTGTTTTTTTTATTTTTCAGAATACCAAAGACGAACCGTATATTGTAAAAAAAAGGGGGAGATATTTAAGATAGGGCATATCCAAGATAGGGAGAGAAATCAAGTGTATCAAGTGTTATGCAAAAACTTCCCATCAAAAGGTTTTGTCATCATCAAAAATTGGGAGTTTGTGAAAAAGATGTGTTCATCCTTCTTAGCTTGGCTTTGATGAAGACAAAAGCCTATCTTAGAAGAAATATCAAAGAAGAAAAAGATTGGAATCAAAGTATCAAGTTGCATGAGCTTTGGAATTAAAAAGATTGGATGTTTGGTCAAGGTACTTTAATGGAAATTCAAATGTTTATATAATATTTATATGTTCAAGAAAATTCATCTCATTATGCACTAAAGTTTTCCAAAAATTCCTTTTACATACACTTTCATTTCATGAAGTTTCAAAGTGAAAAAATCACGTTTTCTAGTGAAGCAACCAGTTGCATAAATAGTGAAACCAATTTCATTTTGCCTCTATCCAAAATTTTACACTTGATGCAACTAGTTGCACAAAAGGTACAATTGATTTCATTTTGAATTTGTCCAATTCTTTTTAAGATATTTTTCAAAAGTGTAATCGGTTGAATAAATTATGCAACCGGTTGCATAGTCTACAACGTTCATTTTTCAAAGCATTTCAAAAATGCAATCGATTGAGCTTTTTATGAAACCGATTACACCTTACACTTTTTTAAAATTCTGAAACTTTTATGATACGTCTTCAATGCAATGATTCATCATACCTCTTGTTGTTCCTTTTAGATTAGCTGCATTAGGAAAATAACATATGTACAAGATATATTTTAGGCAGCATGTAGACAAGATGTTCCATCATATGAGTTGTTGCCAAGAAGAGTTGATTGACTAAAGTGCTTGACAGAACCAGTTATGCAAGATCTGTTTGGCTAAAGTGTTTGACATGACTAGTTGTAAGAGTTGTTGGCTAAAATGCTTGATAAAACTAGTTAAGCAATATGCTTAAGGTTTTGGTTCTGATTATCTTTTGATGTCCTTTAGAAGTGTTGAGGTGTTGACTTTTTCAGATGATCCAGAGCTTTGCTTTTTAGAAGAAGTTGTGTTGATAATCCAAAATCAACTAGAAACGATTTGGATTTGTTTTAGTCAAAGAAAATTTGATTGAATGTACCTTCAAGGAAGATTTAGTCCAAGAACTACTCTACAAAGAAGACTTATATGAAGAATAGTTGTTTTGGATGCCATGTGTAACATCTGGAACACGATGTTCTAACATGTATGGTACAACATATGTGTAAGACCCCAATTTTGACCCTAAGATCCCTCATGGTATCTCATCATATGCATTAGCATTGGGATCACAATTTGGCATCCTCCTTACCCCTCATTCATTGGGTTTGCATTGGGAGATATCATCAAGCATATTTGATTGTATCATACTCCATTTTTCTTTATTTTACTAACCAAAAATATGTCAATGTATAGTTTGCTACTTTTGTAGGTAGTGTGTGTGTGTTCATATATGCTCTATCAAGCTCATATCTAGGGTTTGAGACCTTCAATGCAAGGTGTGCAATAAAGAATTGGTTCACATTGACTCTAAGCATCATATATGGATCCTCATGATCTTCAAATGTTATTTTGATCAAGAAATCATCAAGAGTTTGGAATTTGTTTGCCTTGGAAACCCTAATTCATCTGGGTATCTTATGTGACTTCTTCAGCAAATTTCTTCAACAATTGATCAAATATTTCAAGGGATACTTCATATTACATCATCCTACACATATATGATCCTCCATGAGTCCCAAAAGTTAAGAGAATGTCAAGCTAGCAAGATGGTTCATGTTGGTTGACCAGAGGAAATCAACTGGTCAAAACTGGGGTTCCCAAGACCCTATCTCCTACAATTTTTGTCATATGAAAATTATTCCAAGAGAAAAGTTACTCAAACTGACATTCCAAACAACGTTCATGTTGAAGTCTAGAGCTAGTTTTGCTTGGAAAGTCATGTTTTATGGTGAAAGATTATAGGTCATTTTGTTTGAACCCTAGTTTGAAGGACAACTTCCCAAGATTGCTCACATTTTATGAGATGAAAGCCATTCAAATTACATGATCAAATTCAAGATGTCTACTTCAACTTTTATGTTTGAAGGGAGTGAAAATTTAACTTGCAAATGCATGTGCCAAGAGGAAACATTATAGGTCACTTTGGACCATTACCATTGAACAAGTGATTTTCCTCAACTTCTAAAATGCATAACTCCTTCATGCCAAATCTAAATGAGGTCAAATATGTGACCAAATTGAAGACGTTTGAAAGAGCTACAACTTTGATGAAGGAACGTTTCTCATTTGAAGTTTATAAAAAAAGTTATTCAAGGTGGAAGAAGTGAACATTTGACTTGGGACTTAGAAAATTTTCAAATATGTTTGATTTTCCAAATTTCCACCTCAAAATTCATCATGATCCAAACTTCAAATAAAAATGTGTTCAACATGAAAGTTTTCCCCTTTGATCTCACCTTTCCAAAAAGTCCAAGATCATCTCATTTGGCCAAAGTATGGGGGACTTATGCATGGGTGTAAGTTAAAGGACCATTTAGATAATTTCAACTTCCATTTTTCATACACATTTGCATGGACTTCTAACATGATTTCAGCATGGTGTACATTCATTAATGGATCAGAACACATCATATCATGGGCCTAACACACGCCCATGCAACCATGCAAAGGAGAATTTCAAAACTTGTCAAATTTGGAAGTGTGCAAAAATCAATCTCATAGCCTATAAATAAGACCCTCATTGCTCAGAATTAAGGACCTCATGCCCAAGCTTTGAACCTGCAACCTCAAACCCTCACCGTTGAAGGATAAGCTTGAAGATTTTCTTTGAAAACCGAGTTTCAAATCTCCAACTGTTTTGAGATTGAAACTCCAAGAGTCCATCACTTTCTTTGATCCATTTCACTTCCATCAAGCATCTGAAGCAAGGTCAAGCATA